>NC_137264.1:1505000-1814258 GCF_053477335.1 Acartia tonsa | reverse complement strand
TACATCAATTTATGGGCCATTGTCTTATCCCTTTAGATCCCTGCAATCTTCTTAACCTATTGGAAACTATAGGCGTTCTAACAGACCACACTTGTAGAGTATCTTTTACTTATAGGTGATTAGAGGAGGGATGACAGGAGTTTGGGGGGGGGGGGGGGGTTGAAAGGTGTCATTATAATTAAATGGATTTACTCGTGATAGAGTTGTACTAGTAATTAAAACTTAGTTGACAATTTAATTAGAGTTTTTTATCCTATTTATTTTGTCGGTTATTGAAATAAATTATTTCTCGTATTCATTCGAATCCGGTGGATAGGAACCGGTTCTCATCCATACGAAAAACTATGTCTATCATCGTATTATATCCAGCTTTCTACGAATATAGAAATGTACAATCATAAGATTAAAACAAGTTTCCAGTTTCAGGTTATTTTCTTATTAGCACAATTTTTCAAAGTTTGAATCCTAGGACGACTAGGGATAATGTTTTAAATGTAGCTTTTAAATCAGATAGCAGGACAAACAAACATTATCACTTACAGAGTGTCAAAACTTGGCAGAATTTCCATGCTCACAATGTTTAGGACTTTATAACAGAGACGCTTCACTTATAATATTGTAACTTGTTCTAAAAATTATTGTTCCTAACTGCAAAGTTCGAAATCGAAAGGACAATTTTGTCTAAATGATCTATAAGAGCTATCCGTTACAAACAGACCATAGGCATAGAAAAGATTCGCCTTGAAAAATAGTAAGATTAGTTATTTCTCGTTTCGTATTATAAACGGCTTTCCGCGGATATAGAATGTACAATTATAAGATTAAAACTAGTTTTTCTAGCCCCGAGGTGCCGAAGGCATGGGCTAAAAAAACTGGTTTTAATCTTATGATTGTACATTTTTATATTCATAGAAAGCTGGATATAATACGATGCTAGACATAGTTTTTTCGTATAGATGAGAACCGGTTCCTATCCACCGGATTCGAATGAATACGAGAAAAAAGATTATCTATGAAATAATGTTTAGGAATTTCCCGGAAATGGTTTCAAGATTTTTCATCAAAATATTCGTGAATTTATTTTTTGCATATCGTTTCCACAAAATCAGGGTGTTTATAAAATCTAGCTAAATTAGAATTTTCATTAAATTTGATAGTTATATACAAAATTCAGGGGAATGAGAGGAATAAGGGGGTGGGGAATGGGGTATAAGAAGAAAAATCCCACCGAAAAGTAGTTTTAAACCGATAGGAAGTTTTCATAAAAATTTTAGACCTTCAGCCCAGCAGCGGTTTCCGAGATATTCCGAGACACAACTTTATACAAGCTAGATTTAACAAATTTCTCAGGAAGATTTCTCTTACTCCTTGCATCTATTTTAAAACTTAATTTGTCTGTAAGTGGGTTGGCTGTTCTTGATATTTTAATTCTTTTTTTGCATGAACATCCCAGCCTAAGCTTTCTTTTCCTTCTTAGGATTTATTAAAAGCGAAGCTTTTCTATAATTAGGGTCGGTCCGTCCGTCCGTCTGAGATGGATAGCTTTATTCATTAATTTAGACATGTTAGAATTGTCTTATCTTATCTTTCAAACTTTGCATGGTGATTCCTTTAGTAGTTAGGTACGATTTAGCAAGCGTAGCAACTCTATAATCTTTACCAAAATTTCCTTACGTCTATTTTTAACATGTTGATTTTTTACATTTTTAACAACTAATTTGTATGTGATCCAATTATCCAATTATTCTGATTTTTGGTTTACTGATTCCTAGAACAACAAAGTACATTGTTATAAGCAAAGCAACTCTATAATCAAGTCCTAAAAATGTAAGAATGTCCATAAACATTATCCTGTATCAAGAAGTTTTTCAACAATTTACTCACAATTATGCTTTGACTCTTATTCACTTATATTCTGATTTTTCAGTTCTGACACTATACAAGTGTTAATGTCTGTTTGTCCTACCGTTTCAGTGCTTCGCTTTTATGGATGTTGTCATCCTTGTTTTTAAGAGATTTTATCAACACCAAAATATGTTAAACTTAGACATTTAAAATGTCTATGTGTTACTGAAGATCTTAACGATGGCTGTGCTTTCTAGGAAAGTAATATATTAATCCCAAGCATTTGATAGATATTCTGATAATTAGGTTCATAGACCAAATAATCATTTACACCACAAAAAATGCTACCCCCCACCCCCTCCTATTAATAAATATAAAAATAAAAAGTACCAAAATTAAAAAAAAAACAAGGATGACAACATCCATAAAAGTGAAGCACTGAAACGGTAGGACAAACGGACATTAACACTTGTATAGTGTCAGAACTGAATAATCAGAATATTAATGTATAAGAGTCAAAGCAAAATTGTAGTTTTGTTGAAAAATTGCTTGATACAGGATAATGTTTATGGACATACTTACATTTTTAGGACTTGATTATAGTGTTGCTTTGCTTACAACATTATACTTTGATGTTCCAGGAATCAATATACCAAAATTCAGATCAATCGGATGATTAGATCACATAAAAATTTGTTGTTAAAAAAGTAAAAAAAATCAACATGTTTAAAATGTACATACGGACATTCTAGTAATGATTATAGACTTGCTACGCTTTCTAAATCGTACCTAACTACTAAAGAAAACACCATGCAAAGTTTGAAATCGACAGGACAATTCTAACATGCCTAAATTAACGAAAAATGCTATCCGTTACAGACGTACGGACGGACCGACCCTAATTATAGAAAAGCTTCGCTTTTAAAAACATTTAACGTAAAAGTGTCATTTCAGTGAAGAAACTCATTGGCAACTGGAATCCTCATAAAAAATCTGTTGTGTATCCTAAACAGCAGCCGAGAAAACAGTCAATAGCATTGTACAGACTGACTGACAGACCAGGTGAGTTATACATTAGCTTCGCTACTTAAAATACAGTTATGTTATTTACATAACATAAAATGATAGACCACATTTTCAAATATTAACAAGGATGACAACACTAATAAAAATAATAAAAAAAATGTACATTAAAATAAAATAATTTTGGTTTATGATACAAAAATTAAATAAATCCGAGAGGCAGGGATGTGACACTAGGGGCTGAATTAAACTTGCCTCACGAGTTTATGCGTGAATTCTGCCTTTGGTAATTTGTGAATTTTGAAGCGAAACAAGTAATTGAAGATATGCATCGTAACAAATATTAACAAGAGGATTATTTCATTATCCCCCAAAAAATTAACTAAATGTCTGTTTACCAACGTACAGACAGACACAAATTTTAAAAAAGCTTCACTCTGAATAAATTTATATACCACACTTTTCAAATATTAATAAAGAAAAGGTTAATTATAGAAAGAGACGCCCAAAATTTAAGTATGCCCCAAAACCACTGCCATCCGTTTTAATTGTTTTTCTCGTATTCATTCGAATCCGGTGGATAGGAACCGGTTCTCATCCATACGAAAAAACTATGTCTAGCATCGTATTATATCCAGTTTTCTACGAATATAGAAATGTACAATCATAAGATTAAAACCAGTTTTTTTTAGCCGGTGCCTCCGGCACCTCGGGGCTAAAAAAACTAGTTTTAATCTTATAATTGTACGCTCTATATCCGCGGAAAGCCGTTTATAATACGATACGAGAAATAACTATTCTCTGTCTTTTAAGTTTCGAAGCTACTAATAATTTACTTATTGTATCCGTCCGTCAGTCCGTAACGCCATGGCCGGGGAAATGTGATACCCCCTGCCAAAGAGCATCCAATATACAAATTACTTGACCGTCGGTCTGTCGTTCGTGCGACATCAGACACATTTATTTATATAAAGGTTTAGTGATTATTCAATATCCTTCTCTATATTTATTTTCCTTTTTTATGATCACTGATAATCTGCTCTATAACTTATTTTTTCCATTTGTCAATCCATGATCTTATTGTGCTATACTACTCATGGATGTCATCCTTGTTTTTTTTTGTCAAACATTCAGAATATTTGTTTAGAAAGATTTTCTACATTTTAAGGAAAGCCTTTACGGCCCAAATAAAAACTCTAATCAACCAAATTAGACATTAATTTGACAAAGACCAAATTGCTGCAAAATTGTGTCAAAAATGATCCATATGACGTCATAAATTGAGATGAGAGGAATAGTGGAAAAGAAAACCCCTAAAAAAGAGATGGATAATCCCTCATTTTTTTGACACAATTTTGCAGCAGTTTGGTCTTTGTCACTAATTCAAATTCTTCTATGATGATTTTTATGACTATTAAGTATCTTTATAATGACCACCCAAAAAGTATTAAAAGAGGCATGCTATGATTATTCAGTATAATTTTTAAAAAAATCAAATACTTTTACAGTGCAGTGTATTATTTAAGAATATAAATCTTGATTTATAGATCATCTATTCAATTTTAAATCTGGATGGCTTCCTATGGGCTATAATGACTGATTCTTTATATGTTCATACGAAAAAAAAATTCAGCAAAGAAACAGCCAAATTAACATAAATTTTATGTTAGAATTTATTGTTAATAATCAGATGTATGATCATAAGATTAGGATCAATACCCAGGCCCAAAACATTGAAATGCATTGTTACACTTTTGTAATCAAATGGTTATATTTCTCTTATAGTCTACATAAATTGGTTTCTCATAGTCCTATAGGATTTTGCAATACTTAAGAAACTAAATTCTTAAAATTTTAAGTACTAGCGGCTACGCCCCCTAGAGGCCTCTAGGGGCACTTGAGGAGGAGAGAGTCGAATTTAATAATTCAATTTCTTATTTTAGATTTTAAAAGAAAAAGTAAAAAAAATTACGTTTGACGTTTGTTTTTCGTTGAACTCTCTTTCTAAAATTGAGAAATTAAAAAAAAAAATATTTTCTCTAGAGAGGGTGGTGGTACCCTCCCCCAAAATAGTTATAAACCTTCCCGGGACATATGAGAATCTACCCTGTTAAGGAGAACCCGATCGGTTCAGCGGTTAGCGAGATCCTTCAGTACAAACATACAAACACACAAACACACAAACACACAGACACACAAACATCCTGTTACTTTATTATAAGGATTTCTATTCATTAAACCATCCTAGAATTTTGTGGCAGCTCGACTATTGATGCCAATTATGAAATCCGTGCAGATGTTTTAATATTTTAGTTTTTGTATGAACACCATCATATATTAGGTATGTAGTAGTCGTCATTATTCATATTTATGTCTATCTATAATAGCATACATCGATTTTTACATTTTTTTTGAATTAATCTAAAAATTTGTATAAAATGAAAAAAAAGCTATAAATATCTATAATACAAAGTAGCTTGATGTCCTGGTCCTGTGGTGGTTTTAGGCTATTTTCTTGGGGAGTGGGACAACCCCCAATAAAAAAATCCCCCCAAATTTTTTTAGATCGAAAATAGTGGGGGCACCTCCAATTTGTTATTTATTTTTTTAATGACCTCAGGGGGCAAAGCCCCTAGAGGCTAGGGGCGAAGCCGTTAGTTATTATATAAAACAGTAAAGTTTTTTGAATCATTTTTTTAGGGAAGTTTCACATAAAGTCCGAAATGATTTTAGACAATTTAAATCTTTAATTTAAGTATCAGTGTGGTTTTAGACTATTTTAGGACCTTCCCATACCCTCGAATACTAAGCCCGAAGATACTAGGGGCTCAGAAATTATTATAAAATTTTTGTAAAGCAATTTATATTGCCTAAAAAATAAAGTCATATATATTGGTCAATATAAATGTATACTGGCCTATCATTGGTAATTTGTATTGTTTGACGTCATTTTTTATAGGCACTTTAACCTGCTTCAAATTTGAAAATTCTATAGAAATATTTGGTGTTTAGGAGACCAGGGAGGGGGGAGGGGGGAGGGGTGTATCCCAAAAGAAATCAAATTTAAATTTAAATTTAAACCTTGATAAGTACAGTAGGTATGATAGTTGAATTCAGAGCCTAATCGGTTCAGTGGTTAGCAAGATATTATGCTTTACCCTGAGAGACAGAAATCATATTATAGATGAAATTGATTTTGATGTATTAAAAATCGACCTAACCTACTACATATTACCTACAAATACACTATATATATATATCTTATATACTTAATATATATATACATATATATATACTTATTATCATTCCTTAAATATTATATAATCTTTGACATTCAATTTTAATAGTATTCTTACAAAAATTAACATTATCATTAATAGCAAAAGTATTAGAAATAATGTGATTACAAATGAGATTTACTTGGCTCCTATTTGAGATAGACAGTTTTTATTTTTTTATTTTTAACAATAAGATCCTCTTTTTTCTGTCCGTATTTGATTAAGTTTATTATCAAACTGAAGTTTAAGTTAGACCATCTCCTCCCTAACATTAAAATCTAGCATGTAAATCCTCCCTTTAATTTACCCCTATAAGGTCTTACAGGAAAAAACTTGTGCACGAAACTGAATATTTATAAATTTTGCTATAATGAAAAATTGAATGTTTTGTAAGTCAAATATACTGCATTAATTTACCCCTAAATGTCATGGTTAATTTTCAATCAGCTACTCGCCCCTACCCCCCCCCCCCGTCCCATGCACATCCATATATTTCATATATTTATTGAAATTTAAAATTCAGTCGTATGAACAAAATGTCAGATTTCTGTGTTAATTCCGACTCCAAAGTATACTGTATTTATAACTAAATTTTATTTTACTTTTTAATAGGGTTGGGCCGGATATCCAGTTGGGCCGGATATCCGATTTGGCCGGATATCCGTCCATTTTTAATATCCGGCCGGATACCGGATATCAAAACTATCCGGTTACAGCATATCCGGCTGATTTTTTGACGCCGGATATCCGGTAATTTTCCGGATATCGAACGTTGGCCAGATATCCGGCCGGAACCGAATATCCAACATTAGAAATCAGCCGGATATCCGGTATCCGGCCCAACCCTACTTTTTAATTGGTTTTGTTACATTCTTGTTGCTTCACTATCTATGGAATTAATTATTTTGTTAGATTATTTGGGTATTGTAGGTTTCGTGATATCGCCTCTTAAGGGGCGTTTTGTCGTATTTTAACAGTAGATTTTTATAGGTTAATTAGGGTTAGGTTAGGTAAATGATAATGATTACCCCGCAGGAGTAGGCGATTGGCCCCTCTGGGTTAGAGCCCCCTGCAGGTTCTAGTAATAGGATAAAAGCTTCTGAAAAATACGACGAAATCCCTCTTAAGGGGCGATGTATAAGATTAGGAGTAATAAAGTTTATTTGAAATGTTATTAAGACTAATGTAACTGCCATGCCTAAAGCAAAGCAATCAGTCTTATGTGTACGTATGTCTCATACGGTTTATATGATTGTAATTAGATAGATAGATAGATAGATAGATAGATAGATAGATAGATAGATAGATAGATAGATAGATAGATAGATAGATAGATAGATAGATAGATAGATAGATAGATAGATAGATAGATAGATAGATAGATAGATAGATAGATAGATAGATAGATAGATAGATAGATAGATAGATAGATAGATAGATAGATAGATAGATAGATAGATAGATAGATAGATAGATAGATAGATAGATAGATAGATAGATAGATAGATAGATAGATAGATAGATAGATAGATAGATAGATAGATAAATAGATAGATAGATAGATAGATAGATAGATAGATAGATAGATAGATAGATAGATAGATAGATAGATAGATAGATAGATAGATAGATAGATAGATAGATAGATATAAGTGAAATTTGAAGAAGTAAAAGCATAATTATAACCATAAACCCAAAACAAACAAAACTAAAATTGTTTTGAAATTAAAACGTCTCGAAAATTAAGTTATAAATCTTGAAACCACAACAAACTTACTAAATTTAGTGTTCTCTAAATACAGTAAAATTTGCATTAAAAATAATTATTCGCACTATTAAACTAATTCTTCCAAAAATATGTTTAGGTTTTAATTTTTAAATATCATAATTTAAAACCCACGAGACTCTAATGTATGAGTGAATTTTTTACACTAATCTATTTGTGATAAAATGATTTTAAGGGAAGGGGATGTTGAGTTTTAAATATATATTTTTTTTGTACGCACACCCATAAAAGTTTACAGGTTGAAAAAAAGAAACGTTTATATTTTTGTATTCTCTGACAACCTATATTTGAAGAAGTTACGTATGTTTCCACATTTACACTGAAACAAGCATGATAACGTCCATTTGAAGCAATGTTTTTTTTGCTGAAAGCTAAAAATGGCATAGTTGGTAGTAGTTTCATTGAAGGGAAATGATTGAGTAAAAACTGGATGGAAGAAATTAAAGATAATAAAAAAATCCTTATACTAAAGTAACAGGATGTTTGTCTGTGTGTCTGTGTGTTTGTACCGAAGGATCTCGCTAACCGCTGAATTGGTCGGGTTCTCCTTAACAGGGTAGCTTCTCATAGGTCCCGGGAAGGTTTATAACTATTTTCTTGGGGGGTGGGACACCCCCAACCCCCCCAAATTTTTTTTTTAATTTTTCTAACTAAAATTCAAAATGATAAGGGGGGGGGGGGCACTAGCCGCTAGTATTAGATAAAACAAAAGTTGTTTAGTCAAAGGGTTGGTTTTTTTTTGGTTATTGAATTGTACAAAATTAAATTTTTTTAAAGTGTTGTCCACAGATAAGAATATTAAAACATATTGAATTTATTCCCTTTGTTGAAACCAAGCTGTCCAAGTTCTTAGAATAGATTTATATCCATCGAATTTTTGGGTAATTGGAAACGTGCTTAAAAAGTTGTTAAATTGGGGCTATTTTAGCATATTTTTACGTTGTTTTTTATAAACACAGACACAAACACACTTGAGACTTATGTATGACTGTTGAGATTTGGGCAACCCTATCATTATACATATAGTGGGACAGGTACCAGGGATCAAAAGGGATAAGACAATGGCCGATAAATTTATGTACATCCCTAATGATGACAAACAAAATTACCCCTTCTGTAGATTTCAATTAGTAATTGAAAAGTTAGAACACTCAACTTAATAAGCCAACCATAATTCACTAAAGTCCCCAAAGTAGTTAAGCCAACGAATGGGAAAACGTTGTATAGGACTTTGGGGACTAGTGTAATAAGCATCCCATTGTCCCCTCTCTCTCTCTCTAGACAGGTACACTATTCTAATGGATATATAATATACGTGGATATTATGGCAGGGGAAAAATTGTCATTTGGATTGGTCAGTTCGTTTATCCAGTAGGAGTAGAATGGATGGGGGGCTGTCGTTATTTTAACCAGCTACAAGTTTCGTTTTATTAGAATACATGATAATCTGCTGTAAGATCTAAGTAATAATATATCCGTTACTATTATAATCCTATGTTATTAAGTATTAAGATATGTTCGTGTTCATCCTTATACTAAAGTAACAGGATGTTTGTCTGTGTTTATGTTTGTACCGAAGGATCTCGCTAACCGCTGAACCGATCGGGTTCTCCTTGACAATAAATCGATTTTTTTCTTGTCGAATAGAGTCTCCTACGTAACATTGCAAAGTATCATAGGAATTTGATAGAGACTCCTTCGCAACATTGCAAGGTATCGTATCATTTTTTAAAAAAAAACACCAAACATTTAAAGTGCCACTAGAGGCCTCTAGGGGCGTAGCCGCTAGTGTCTTATAAATGGCTTAACCAATCGAACCAAAACTGTAAGGGAAGCTGATCATTGGTCCTGGACAGGTTTCAGGCTATTTATAGTTTTAATTAAAATATTTGTATAACAACTATTCTTTAAAAGAAAACCCTATCATTATTTGACACAATTTTATGAAGATTTTTTGTTATGGGGGGGGGGGGGTCATTAAGAAGTCTGTTTTATGTTATGTTAGTTCATGGACGTGTGGAAGGAGTGGGGTATTAACAATTTAACACCCATCTTAATATTGATATTTGGAACGCCTTCTCTTATTTTTCATTCTCTCAAAATTTACAACCACCTGTTAAAATTATGTGCACGCCACCAGGTTCGTACGAGGGGGAGGGGGTAGGTTATGATTATCTATCTACTGTCCACCCCAAACAAATTTAGGGTTACTGTCAGCCATAGGCGTCCAAGGGGGGGGGGTAATGGGGCGATTACCCCCTCCAAACGATTTTGGGGGTGCCGTAGGCACCCCCAAAAATTTTTTCATTTTACCCCCCCCATTCAAAATTTACCCCTACCCTGGGGGTGCCGTAGGCACCCCCAACCATTTAGGAGGGGGTATTTACCCCCCCCAAACAATTTTGGGGGGGTAAATTTCGCGCGCATTTTTAATACTATATATTTAATAAAATTTAAATTACCCCCCCCAAAAATTTTACCCCGGGGGTAAATTTTGGGGGGGGTAAACTAAATTTACCCCTGCCAACAGATTTCAGGGGGGGTAATTACCCCCCCCCAAGCAAATTTTACCCCCAGGGTAAAAATTTTGGGGGGGGTAAAAAAAATTTGCGGCGCGCTTCGCGCGCCATTTTACCCCCCCCAAACACGAATTACCCCCCCCCTAAAAAATTTTTACCTCCCCCAAAATAAAAAGCTTGGACGCCCCTGCTGTCAGCACTGTGCCAGTCTTTACTTTTTATTAGCAAGGCTCTTTGATAACTATAAATTTCCGTCCATTAGTCGATTCTTCTCTTTATAATCTACTAGTGGCTTCACCCCTAGCCTCTAGGGGCTTTGCCCCAAGAGGTATAATTACATCTTCTATTACTTACCCAGCAGAACGGATCACAAATTTTCGCACCTACCCAGCAGGAAAACATTTTGCGATTAAATTCGCAAAATTCGTAAAATTCGTAAATTTCGTAAAATTCGTAAATTCGTAAAATTCGTAAAATTCATAAAATTCGTAAAATTTGTAGAAAAAAAAAAAAAAATGGGGGGGGGGATTTTTTTGTTTTTGGGAGGGTTGGGGGTGTCCCACCCCCCAAGAAAATAGCTTAAAACCACCGCAGGACCAATAGGTATATACCCTGAAGAGTAGAATCCAATCGGTTCAGTGGTTACCGAGATCTTAATGGACAGACAGACGGACAGACGGACAGACGGACAGACATCAAGCTACTTTGTATTATAGATTTGTTATTTGGAAATTCTAAGGGGAAATTTTCTTCTAAATTAAGCTGCTAAGTGAAATAGCATTTTAAAGTTTTTTTCTTTACAGTTAGTTGATGCTTACGGGTCAACAAAACTAGCGATAATCTTCTAATTTTAATTTTACTATCAACGGAAAACTGTCTATAATATGATTCAATAAATAACTATTATTTATTTTAAGCAAAAATCTTATTTCAAGCGCATTACTATACAACCCTAAATATAGAAAAGCTTTTTAAAAAATTAGCATTCTTAATTCTTAAAAGCATTCTTAATTCCACACACATATACCGTATACATACATACATGTCAAGCATAAAACCTAACCCCATATATTTCTAAAACAAATCCTTTCTGGATAAGTAGACCATAGAGGTTCTGGACTTGTATAGATCGCCAGCAAGTTTTTTCTTAATTAGGGGAACTACTCTATAAGTGATCGTTTTAGTTTGTCATTATGCAATACTGCTCTTTATTTGGTTCTCTCAATCTATCTGTATGTCTCTGTCTCTTTGTCTCTGTCTCTTTGTCTCTGTCTCTTTGTCTCTGTCTCTTTGTCTCTGTCTCTCTGTCTCTTTGTCTCTGTCTCTCTGTCTCTGTCTCTGTCTGTCTCTGTCTGTCTCTGTCTGTCTGTGCTTTTGCCTGTCTGTGTATCTGTCTCTCTGTCTGTCTGTCTGTCTGTCTCTCTCAAGAGTATGCTGTACAACTTTTATCTCTTTTTTATTTTTTTTTCACTCTCTTTCTCTCAGTCTCTCTTTTTAATTTTAAAGAATAGTCCATGGTATTTTTTTATACTTAATTGAATTCTTCTTTCTTTTTCTATTTTTGTATTAAGAAACAATATTCTATATTTCTTTTATTTCGCTCTTGTCTTTTATTTTTTAATATTACTAGCGGCTACGTCCCTAGAGGCCTCTAGTGGCTTATATTGTGTTGAAGTCTTTTGGAAATTTTTTCTTCTCGATTTTTTTGTGATTTCTCTTGGGAGGGTTCTGGTACCCCCCCCCCCCCTCCCCCAAATCGTTATAAACCTTCCCAGGACCTCTATGAGAAGCTTCCCTGTTAAGAAGAACCCGATTGGTTCAGCGGTTAGCGAGATCCTTTGGTACACACAAATAGACATTCTGTTACTTTATTATAAGGATAAGATACATTTTTGTTCTATCTATTATTTTTCTTGTGCGCTTCTGGCACTTCTATATATAAATAATCAATGTTTTAATGCTTTTAGAAAAAAAGGGCGGAGAAAAGTTTCTGGATATTCTCTATACATACTGGACCCACAGATTTTGCAATATTCAAACAAATAAACCAGAACAAAAAATATAGAATAGATTTATAGTGATCTACAAAATGACAACTTTATGAACTTTTCGGCCATTTTTTATGTGAAAATGTTGTGTTAGACTTCAAGGAAATATTCTTTATCTAATTAATGTGGTCTGGTTTCTTTACTCTAAATGGTAAAATTCCTTGGTACCATACATAGATATTTTAGGAAGGATGAAACTTAAAAAAAGGGGGTTGAAAAAAGTGGTCTTTCAAACTATCCAATTAAAAACAGCTAACATTTGGTGTTAAACTAAATAAGACAACAATAAAATATGCTATCATAACAAAGAATAAATTTGAAAAACACTAATTTGACTACCTTATCCTATTATATAAAGTAGTAAGCGTTTTTTGTCTGTCCCGAAGGATCTCGCTAACCGCCGAACCGATATTGTTCTCCTTTACAGCGAAGCTTTTTATAGGTCCTGGGAAGGTTTTAAACTATTTTTGGGGAGGGTGTCTTCAACCCCTTCCCCCCAAAAAAAATATTTTTTTAACTCTTTTGAAACTCAAATTTAAAATGGGATGAGGTCGACTTTTCCCCCTCCTACCTTAAGTGCCCCTAGAGGCTTCTAGGGGGCGTAGCCGCTAGTTGATTTATAAAATAAAACATTGATTTACACTATACAATAAAATTTACTTTAATGCCTAATTTAAAAATTTTTCATCACTTTTAAGCTTAGATTTGCGAACGACAATATCAAATTATAGAGCAATTTAAGAAAATATGAAAGGAAAATTTTGTGAATTTGCTATTTTTCATTCTAACAATTTAGTAAGAACGTTAGTTTGGAACAAATGGAACTTTTGGGAAGAAAGGGTGTTTATAATCTTTTTTTTAGAAGACGGGTTCTAAAGTTATATTTACAACTGCTGCAGATATTGTACAGTCAGGTTTTACATAGGTCTAAAGGGATAAGACAATGGCCGATAATTTGATGTACACCCCCAAATATGATACACAGAATTCCTGTTTAATTATTGTCTCGCATCTGACTAATAAGAAGAATATAAAGTTTAATTTAAAGTAATTAGTATGATAAAATGTTGCCTTGACTAAATCTTACACCTTCCCAACGACTTAAGAAATCTAAAAGGGATGGAAAATTTCATATTTTGTTCTAATGACTTTAGACCCAACCCTTCTTTTAAAATAATTCCACATATACAAAACTCATACATAGAATTTCTTGGGTTTGGGTTAGTCTACAAAATGGGAAAATAGTTATTTATCGCATCGTATTATAAACAGCTTTCCGCTGATATAAAAAAGTGCGAGATTACAACCAGCTTTTAGTCCTGAGATACCCAAGGCACGGGCCAAAAAAACTGGTTGTAATCTTATAATTGTACATTTTTACATTCGTAGAAAATTGGGTATAATACAATGCTCTACATAATTTTTAGATATGGCTGAGAACCGGTTCTAATCAACCGGATATTAATCGGTTTCAAAGCGATACTGGAATAGGTTATTTATTTAACGGTTAGCAATTTGTCTTTAAGTACAGACTGACGCACAGACACACACCCTTATTATTTAAAAGAAAATAAAATAAAACAAGGATGACAACATCCTTAAAAGCGAAGCACTGAAACGGTAGGACAAACGGACATTAACACTTGTATAGTGTCTAAACTGAATTATCAGAATATAAAAGTATAAGAGTCAAAGCAAAATTTTAAGTAAATTTGTTGAAAAACTTTTTGATACAGGATAATGTTTATTGAGTTTATGGACATACTTACATTTTTAGGATTTGATTATAGAGTTGCTTTGCTTAAAATATTGTTCTTTGTTGTCCCAGGAATCAATATACCAAAAATCAGATCAAACGGATAATTAGATCACATAAAAATTTGCTGTTAAAAAATTAGAAATATCAACATGTTTAAAATGGACGTACGGACAATTCTAACATGCCTAAATTAACGAATAAAAGCTATCTATCTCGGACGGACGGACGTACGGACGAACGTACCGACCCTAATTATAGAAAAGCTTCGCCTTTAAAAAGCATATTTGTTATCTTTATGATGGTTGACCATACATTTACCCCAAAATAGACAAAACCTTTACCAATACTGAGCTTCCCTTAAAATTGGCAATTGATACGTTCTGTTCCTTACGATTTTAATCTTACTGGACATACAAACACACAATTGTACCTCCTGCTACTTTAAATTGTACAAATGTAGTTATTTTGTAAGTAACCCTTTTCTACACATATGAAACTTAAAATAAGCTTACAATATTCGTTGGGCTTTTACATTTATAGTTTAGGTAAGGAGATAGGTAAGTTGACAATAAATGATTGTGTATTGGCTCATTTAACATCCTTAACTGGTATTATCCTCTTAGAAATATTTTTTTCAATTTTGAAATAGAACTATGAACTCTGGGCGCGGCGCTCGGCACCCTTGACTGCCTAGCCGCAGCGCTCGGCTCCCTTGCCTTCCTAGCCGCAGCATTCGGCTCTTTTGCCTGCCTAGCCGCAGCGCTCGGCTCCCTAGCCTAAAACCTAACCTAAAATAGTTGTTCTGTCGAGAGGGGGGGGGGGGGTGTTATCGAAGAATGGAGTGTCTTTTTTACCCCAGGTGTTTTTACCGAAAATCCTAACCAAAGTCGAACTTTTGATTTAGACATTATTTTACCCATAAGATTAGTCAAAGTTTAGTTAATTCTACAAATAATCTAATCTAATCATATGTTAATCATTTTTTCCCTGTATTTTCATTTTGAAGCACTTTTTACATTTTATGGGATTTGAGATTTTGTAAAACAAAGCGTGAAATGCTCAGTGTGTGTCAAAAGTGTTTAATAAAAACTGTAAAATTGTCGTAAACTAGAGGCCTCTAGTGGCACTTTAAATGTTTTTTTTAATATCAAATTTGAGGAATAATTTATTTTTGTTAAGATCAGCTGTTTTTTATTCATATTTCTGTGCTAGTCAGTAATTTAGTCAGTGTATTGGCCTATCATTGGTCATTTGTAATTATGACGTCATTTTTTGTAGGCACTATTTAAAAAAGCTTTCTAAAATCTTTATACAGGGATCGTTCCAACTTCACAATCAACCTATTATGTAGAATTTTGCGAATTCGTTATTTAATCGCAAAAATTTTTCCTGCTGGGTAGGTGCGAAAATTTGCGATCCGTTCTGCTGGGTAAGTAATAGAAGATGTAATTATTCCTCTTGTGGCAAAGCCCCCCTAGGCTAGGGGCGAAGAAAATAAACCAGAGAAATTATAAATTAAAATTTTAAAATAGGCAACAAAAAAAGTTAAAATTTCTCTTTCCTTTTGCACATTAAAATATTGTGTTCAATGTTTTTTTTAAATTTTAACTTGCTTAAAGAAAAATATAATTAATTTTTTTAAATATATTTTTAGTCATTATATAAATAATATATATACGTATCGTTAAATGAATCTTTTTACAAGGTTTAATAAGAAAGCACTTTCAATTTCAGTGTTAAAAAGAAAAAGTTAAAACAAATTTTGGTATTTCTCATTTTTTCCAGGGGCAATTTGTCTTGGGAGGGTGGTGGTACCCTCCCCAGAACCTATGGGAGCTACAAGGATAAGTATGTCGGTGCAGCAGAAACAGATACTCTTACTTTTATATAAGATAATAGCTATTTCTCGAATCGTATTATAAACGGCTTTCTGCGGATATAAAATGTACAATTATGAGATTAAAACTAGTTTTTTTAGTCCCAAGGTGCCGAAGGCACCGGCTAAAAAAACTGGTTTTAATCTTATGATTGTACCTTTTTATATTCGTAGAAAGCTGGATATAATACGATTCTAGACATAGTTTTTTCGTATGGATGAGAACCGGTTCTTATCCACCGGATTCGAATGAATACGAGAAAAGATCTTGCTAATAAATGTTTGTACATCCTAGATAATTATTCCCTCAATGAAAACATTGTAGCAACAATCCATACACATTATTGGTAAGAAGGGCAGATCATCTTATTCATTCCATGCATACATTTATCACTAAAAGCAAGTAGAAGTTGTCTCAATACAGCTTTTGTTTTGGAAAATTGTATTGTCTAAATCTTCGTCTGCTGAAAGTTGGATGTAATATTGTGTACTAGAGTTGGGCTCGATATAATTATCTCGCTATTGGCTAGGTTTATTCATTGTTTTATTTACTTTCTTTTGGTTATCTGAATTCTGACTATTAACCCTATTCTTTCATCATCTTCTCCTTGACGATTTCTTTCTTTAAACTATTTTTGGATCTTAATATTTTTTATTTCAAATTATCATCCTAAAAGGGTTAAAATGTTTAGTTAACTGTTAAATTTTAGTTCAATATCTGACCACATTACGCACATATTGCTAGTATCAAATTATTTTAAAACTAAGTTTTCTTTTATTTACTATATTATGAATTTAAATTTTCTGTTTTATGGATAGAAATTTAATTCTTCAATATAATTCAAATAGCAACATGAAATAAAAAAATGAATTATTCTTCATACAGTAAAATAATGGGTCTTATCGTTCTGGTCAATGAGAGTTTATTACGAATTTTTGGAGCACTATGAGTTTTAAACTTTTACCGCTTGGAAAACTTGAGCTCATATTTAGACATTTATTTCCTATATAGATCTGTCATGGATCTTGATGCAATAAAGCAGGCTTTTTTGTAAATGTAAAAAATTGGAAGATTTCATTAAATAAAAGTTCCCGCAAATATAAGTATTAAATGATGAAGCATCTAGGGTATAAATCGATTTTACACCAAGCTTACAGATGGAATCTTATACGTAGGAAATTTTCGACGTATTTCAATTGAAATAACTGAAACTTAACCAAATTAAAAGGTCAGTTAAGTTTAACTTAAGACTAGAAGCTTAAAATATCTGGAGTATCGAGTTTCAAAAATCTTAAACCAAGTGAGTAGGGATAGATAAATAGAAAATTGTTTTTGTCTGTCCCGAAGGATCTCGCTAACCGCTGAACCGATAATGTTCTAATTTACAGTGAAGCTTCTGGTAAGGTTTTAAACTATTTTTTTTTTTTTGGGGGGGGGGACTTCATAACTCCCCTCCTTCCCAAAAACTTTTAAAAATCAAATTTAATATTGGATGAGGTCGACATTTCCTCCTCCTAACTTAAGTGCCCCTAGAGGCTTTTAGGGGGCGTAGACGCTAGTATTAAATAAAATACATGTCATCTAATAACAGCCAATTACGCGTCTTATACGCATGTTTTAGTTTTTACTGTCAGTTTTCCAGAAAAATGTTCCATGCTACATGTCAAAATTTTCTAGAGGATTATTTGATGAAAAATTAGTCTAATCTTTCTCATCGAAAATCCTAAACTCAACATTGCTCCTAAAGAGTGGATACAAAACTACAAAGTTTTTTTTGAAGAAAATAAGAATAATTTATATTAGTATTTATTTTTCTAAGTGTGGCCTTTATTAATATTGGATTAAAACCAGTTAAAAGACAAACAGAAATAACTTTATTAGGGTAATATCTCTTGAGAATTTGAAGTTAACCTTAAAAAATATAATAAAAACCTTCCCAGGACCGATATAAAGCTTCTTTGTGATGAACGCCATTTAAGTCCAGTGGCTAACAATATCTATCGATAAAAACACACAAAAATACATTCTGTAAATATAAAAATTACTTTCTTTTCAACATATCAAAAGCATTTTGAACATTATTATACATATGTCACATCTTTGCCAAGCCACATAACAGACGAACTAACGAAATTTTAGAGCATTTTATAACTTTATGCTATAATGTTAAAATACTGTTAAGCTATATGTCAAAAGAAAAAGATTTATCCTTACAGTTATTTCAAGGTCGAAATATAAGCTTTCAAAATTTAACCAAGGAAAAATCTTAAATTTTTTAAAAATACAAATAATTCTGTTTTATGGAGCTTCTTTATAGATCACTTTGTCCGTTCTAGTTTCAGGGCGAAGCCGCAAGTAAGTTAGTTGAAGATTTATTAAAAGCGAAGCTTTTCTATAATTAGGGTCGGTCCGTCCGTCCGAGATAGATAGCTTTTATTCGTTAATTTAGGCATGTTAGAATTGTCCTATCGATTTCAAACTTTGCATGATGATTCCCGTAGTAGTTAGGTACGATTTAGAAAGCGTAGCAACTCTATAATCATTACCAAAATGTCCGTACGTCGGCTCTTATACATTTATATTCTGATTATTCAGTTCTGACACTATACAAGTGTTAATGTCCGTTTGTCCCACCGTTTCAGCGCTTCGCTTTTATGGATGTTAACATCCTTGTTACATGCACAAGTTGCTAATTGCTTTTTTTACACTTAATTACAATATATACATTCTATACATACATACAATACATTACCATTAAAAGGAGTTTTTACAATTAAAATTTACCTTTTTTAATTCTTTAAAAACTTTTTAAAAAGCATTAAGTAATGTATGTATGATTTAATCAAAGATTATTTTACTATTTTAAATTGAAATAAAATTGATTTTGTAACGCTAAATGTTTTCATTATTTGAAGAAAAAAGCATAAAAACAGAATAAAAAGTAGTAGTGTTTTTCCGCGAAGATCACCCTAACCACTGAACCTTTTTTTAGGGAAACCTTACATAGGTGCAAGGATGGTTTTAGACTACTTTTGCCTCTCTATCTTTTTTGACTCTCTATCTTTTCGAATACACAACCCTAGATGCTAAGGGAGCATATTTAGTACAATCTATAATACAAAGTAGAATGATGTCTGTCCGTCCGTCTGAAGCTTATGATCTCGGTAACCACAGAACCGATTGGATTCTGCTCTTCAGGGTATATACCTACTGGTCCTGTGGTGGTTTAAGGCTATTTTTTTGGGATGTGGGACATCCCCAACCCCCCAAAAACAAAAAAATCCACCCCTCATTTTTTTTATTTTTGCAGAAGATTTCCTTAGTCCTTTTACGAATTTCACCTTAATTTGTTTTGATCACCTCTTGGGGCAAAGCCCCTAGAGGCTAGGGGCGAAGCCGCTAGTTGTATATATTGGATTAATGTTCAATTACCATTCTAAATTTAAACAGTCTACATAGCGTCTAATATCTATCCAAGTATTTAAAATTGAAATTCCTTGTTTAATTAACTTGTTAGCTACGCAGCTTCTCTTTAATTCAATATATTCACCCTCCGTTTTTAGTTGAATTGTCCAAAATAAAGAGGGAGCATTGAAATGCAAATTTGTCTGTGTGTCTGTTTGTCTGTTTGTTTGTACCGAAGGATCTCGCTAACCGCTCAACCGATCGGGTTCTCCTTTACAGGGTAGCTTCTCATAGGTCCCGGGAAGGTTTATAACTATTTTCTTGGGGGGTGGGACACCCCCAACCCCCTCCAAAAAATAAAAAATCCCCCCCCCCAAAAAAAAAATAAAATTTTTTTTTTAGATTTATTTTTTAAAATCTAAATTACGAAAAATTGGTTTGATCAAACCTCTTGGGGCAAAGCCCCTAGAGGCTAGGGGCGAAGCCGCTAGTAATTATATACAGTGTCAAAGGACTAAACAATCTCGTGAGAAGTAATGGTTTAATAACTACCAAATTTTTCTCTTGTATTTAGATTATAAATTCGTGATAAAAACCTTTTTAAATGTTTGATTTCAATAATATTATCATCCTTGTTTTATATAAGAAAACTACTTAAAAGAAATTACTTCCACAGGGTTAAGACTAAACTTAAAACTCATAAACGTGGATTTTCAATTAGATTCTAAACAAGAATGTTTATGTCCAAAATTTGTATTCCTGTTGATCTTTCTTAGGCAAGATATCTGCCAAAAAGTTGCTATGGCTTTTTGTAAGATTGAGTGTACAAAGAAAATAAAATTAGAAAAATTAGTGAAGAAATCGAATGTTAAGAGGCTGGGCGCTAAATAATTTTTTTTTTTCACAGGAAGTTAAAATGAAATATAGTCTAAATTAGTCCCAAAGGAGCTTTAGCTCTTCATTTTGAGAATAAACATTAGTTTAACAAGGATGACAGCATGCTATACTCAGTTGATACATAAACTAAAATAAATTGAAAGGATATTTTTATTTTGTGTTTTTAAGCTAATTTTTAAATGACTTTACAAAACGTGTTGATCCTCATTATATCAAATGCTGAGCTTTTAGAGGGCAGTGATATGGCAAATTGACAATAAAACAAAAAAAATGGAGATGGTTGGGGCACACTCTAAAGAAAGGACATTATTATTAAACCAATCAAGCCCTGACTTTGAATTCCTAAAGAAAGAGAAAACTAGGGTTGGGCCGGATATCCGGTCTGGCCGGTTATCCGGCCGGATACCGGATATTAAAACTATCTGGTTACATGATATCTGGCTGATTTTTTATGCCGGATATCCGGTAAATTGCCGGATATCGAACATTTGCCAGATATCCGGCCAGAACCAGATATCCGGCATTAAAAATCAGCCGGATATCCGGTATCCAGCCAAAAAGTATCCGGCCCAACCCTAGCAGAAAACCAGGAAGAATAAAAACAACCTGGTGGAGAAAACTCTCTATCAACTGCAAAAGGAGAAAATGTCGGGTCATCTCAAAAAACGCCCATCTCAGAAAACGCCTATCTCAAAAAACGCCTTTTTCATATAATGCCTACTACATTTTAAAAAAATAAAGCCTAATTTATAAATGTAATCTCATCTCTCAAAATTACTGCAAAATACCCCTTTCTCATTGCTCTTAAATCATTTAACAAATTTATACATTTTTCTTATTATGTCTTTTACTAAGTTGAAACACTTTACATGCTGTTATTAAGAAGCTATGGCAGAAAAAGTAATTAACGTTCAGACAGGCAAACATACTTATGGAGTAGCTGCGCTACCACATAAAGATTCTTGGGAGGGTGGTGAGGTTTTTTTTAAAAAGAAATTAGGAAGGATTAACCCCAGCGGGACATTTAAGTTATGTCAGAAGTTGGAACAGGGTTATGTATTCTGATAAATGATTAGTAAAACAGATTAAAAAGATTTAAGAAACTAATAAGGAACGAAAAGGGACAGAATAATTTCAAAACTAAAAAATCTAAAACATCCCAGGACCTATGTGAAGCAATCATAAAATGTAGAACTAAATCGATTCAGTGATTAGTAAGATCTTAACGAATAAACATAAATTTTATATAATAGGATCTTATTTTATTTTCCGAATACTTGTCCTTAATTAATACAGGAGTTTTTTACTTTAAGCAAATTGAGTCTACCCTTCCTCCTCCCCTTCCATAGCCTGGCTGCTATAAATTTCATGATATATAAATATATGACTTGTGTATTTAGATGGCTATTATAATCTATTTACAATTTAGAGACACAACCCAATCTTTCCCGATTTTGTATAATTTTTGAGGAACACGATTCCAGTGACGTCATATTTTTCTTTCCCGAAAAAGGGAAGGGGGGAAGAAAATCTCTTCAAAAGAGATGGGGAAAAACCCCCTTTTCTCCCATCTCTTTTTTTCTTCCCACCTTCAAGAAAAATATGACGTCACTGGAATCGTGTTCCTCAAAAATTATACAAAATCGGGAAAGATTGGGTTGTGTCCAATTTAGAGATAGTACTGCATAGATTTTCTTTCAAAATTTATTCATTTTATTGTAAGAATGAAAAAATAAAAGATTTGTGTTAAAAGAAACATAAAAAGCCTTAAAATATTTCTTTCAGTCTTCTTTAAAAAATTTTAAAAATGTTTTCTCTTTGCAGATGTTTGGCATTTATAAAATTTGGACAATTATAATGCAAAACAACGCATTAAAAACTGTTAATGATATACTTTATCAAAATTAAAATATAAATCTTAGCAACTCAAATAAATTCTAAAATAGAGTTTTTAAAAGCGAAGTTTTTCTATAATTAGGGTCGGTCCGTCCGTCCGTAACGGATAGCTTTTTTCGTTAATTTAGGCATGTTAGAATTGTCAAATCGATTTCAAACTTTGCATGGTGATTCCTTTAGTAATTATGTAAGATTTAGAAAGCGTAGCAACTCTATAATCATTACTAAAATGTCCGTATGTCCACTTTAAACATGTCGATTTTTTTACTTTTTTAACAACAAATTTTCATGTGATCTCATCATCCGATTGATCTGATTTTTAATTAATTCCTGGGACAACAAAGTATTATGTTATAAGCGAAGCAACTCTTATACATTTATATTCTGATTATGCAGTTCTGACACTGTAAAAGTGTTAATGTCCGTTTGTCCTACCTTTTCAGTGCTTCGCTTTTATGGATGTTGTCATCCTTGTTTTTTCTGTAGCTGTATGAACAAACGGACAGACGGATAAAATTAGAGTTCAATTTAGAGAATCATTTCAAGAGTTTTCTGAAATATATTTCTGAAAAACATACATTCACAATTATAGGGTAGCTACGTGGCTATTTATACACAAACAATGCTACAATTGAAATTATAAGTTATAAAATTGTCAGGTACAAGGATAGTTTATATGAATATTAAGAAACAAGATTTACATATCCATTTAGGCGAATCGACCACATGCCCCTACATTTGGGGGGGGGGGAGGGGATTTTGTTTCTAGGGGCGATATATATAGGATGTTGGTGGTAACCTCCCCCAAACTACACAAGAGGAGAAGAAAAACTGAAAAGGAGAATCATATCAGAATAGACAGACAAAGATCCTGTTACTTTTAGATAAGGATTAACAAATAAACATCTGGGTAAAGATTTTAGATTTAAACGACACTTTCCAATTAATTGTATACATAAATGTTTATATAGGGGGGGGGGGGTGTAAAGTATCAACCCTAAGGCTTGTAAGTTTGGGGATAGAAACTACTGACAACCTGAAATATTGAATAAGCTTTTTCAGGTTGGAGTGGTGCACTTTTATACCCCCCCCCCCCCCCCCAACTGTACCCCATCAGCAACCCCAAAGAAAAGATCAAGTTTCCTTGTTTCTAACATTCACAGCTATCCGTCATAGCTGGACAAACCGACACACGATAATTGAAGAAATAATAAAAGCTTGCTTTAAAAATCGCTGAATATTTAACCCATATCTTGGGTATTTTAGCAAAGATAATATTAAATTATAAAAACAATACCACAATTAACAATTATAAGTCATAAAAATGTTTAAAGGAACGTTGGTTATAAACAAAGGATGCCTAGTATAATGATCCCTAGGTTTTGAAAGTGGACTATTGACCCCCCACCCCCATCTCATATTTTCTGTTTAAAATCCTATCCCAAGCCCTTTGTGCAGTTCTAAACTTCCTTATAAGTGGGGCTCATTTAACCTAACCTAAAATATAAAATTTTAACAGTTCATTGGTGGTCCATTTTCAGTTGACGTGAAATTGCCAATGCCTTTAATTTAGATGAAAATAAAGAAAGAAACATTCATATGAGGACGATTAAATAAATTGCAGTACTTGTTACTTAGAGCATCTAAATTTTCTCAAGTAGTTATGTCCCCCACTCCAAATTCCTACCAAAAGATATGGTTTAATTAAAGGTTCTCCTTACCCCAACTCACAAAAAAAGTTTATCATTTCTCATGGTATTATACAACTATTTCATCGGCTGGGCTTGACTTGAGTTAGAGTTGTAAAGAAGCTACGCTGAAAAAAAAACAGTTAAGAAAAAAACATTATTCAACAAAACTAATATTTTCAGCTTTTCATCTTAACCAATGTAAACATGTTCCTAGTATTACGTTTTTTATACAAGCTAGCGGCTTCGCCCCTAGCCTCTAGGGGCTTTGCCCCAAAAGGTTTGATCAAACCCATTTTTCGTAATTTAGATTTTAAAAAATAATTTTTTTTTTTTTGGGGGGGGGAGTATTTTTAATTTTTTGGGGGGGTTGTGGGTGTCCCAGTCCCCAAGAAAATAATTATAAACCTTTCCGAGACCTATGAGAAGCTACCCTGTAAAGGAGAACCCGATCGGTTCAGCAGTTAGCGAGATCCTTTGCTACAAACAAACAGACAGACATCATTCTACTTTGTATTATAGACTAGTAGCTGCGCCCCTAGCATCTAGGGGCAATCAAAGGTATATGGATGGGCAAAAAATAGCCTAAAACCACCTTAGGACCTTTAAGAAGCTTCACTGTAAAGGAAAACCATTTATGATCGTTAGTTAGCGAGATCCTTCGCTGCAGACAGAAAAAAGCTTATTACTTTATATAATAGGATTAAGCAAGAACAATTCTGTTTATAGGTAGCGTAGCATTAAGAAACTTACAAAAAGTTTAATAAAAAAGAGCAATAATTGATTGTTTAACAAATATAAAATCATTAACAAAAAAGTATGTTGTGTGTCTGTATTTTAAATGTTATTTAATAAAAGATATTTAGTAGTCCAAATATAAACTACAGATAAGTAAAATTGGGGGGGGGGGGGGGGTAATATTTTTTTTTGTTTTTCAAGATAGACAACTATATATTTGTGTAAAGATTTCCTTCACCAAGATCATCCAGTATATAATTTTCTTGGTCCGTTGGTCTTTCAGTCATGCTGCAAATCCTTATAATAAAGTAACAAGATGACTGTTTATCTGCGTGTATGTTTGTACCGAAGGATCTCGCTAACCGCTGAACCGATCGGGTTCTCCTTTACAGGGTAGCTTCTCATAACTATTTGGTGGAAGGGTATTACACCCTCCCAAAAGAAATCGCCCCTAGATAACCCCCCCCCAAAAAAAAAAAAATTCAATTAACCCCTCCTCAAGCGCCCCTAGAGGCCTCTAGGGGGCATAGCCGCTAGTAAACATATAAATTAAAACAGATATAAAATATTTTAAATTCTAAAAAATCTTTTTATTTATGATCAATAAACACCTGCTCTATAGCTAACTTTATCCGTTTGTCCATCCTTATTTTTTTGTGCTTCGCTACTTATTGATGATGTCATCCTTGTTTTATTTCTGTCCATGATTGTCTATGGTATAAAACAACCCTTGTAATCGTCATACTGTTAAGAATATATATTTTTGAGGACTTTGTTTGAAATGTATCCTTCAGCTTAAATAAATAAATAACAAAAAACAACATTTTTTATAATCATCTTTATTTACTCTTTTTTAGACACCGCACATAGGGGCAACAAGGGGCAACAATTCACCACCCCCAAATCAAGTTTTAAACATTCTATGAGTATTATCATACCCAATGTACATCAGATTTCAAAGGAATCGTAAAAATACGCTTTTTAAGTAAGCATTCTAATGCATGGAAGTCAAGAAATGCAAAAATTTTCTTACAGAAAAAGGCATACTTTTTGTGTTTCACCAACAATTTTAAAAGTATTATAAAATCTCTTAGAATTAACGTAATTAGACAAAATAACTTCTGATGAGTCATGCATTACATATATTTTGATAATACACAAAATTACCCCTTTTGTAGATTAAAGTTAGTAGTTAAAACGTTTGAACACACAACTGTAAAACTTTGGGGACTAGTGTTATAAACAGCCCAATGTCCCCTACCTCACTGCGAAAAGGTAAAGTTAATATGCAAATAACGTGAGGTTCTTATAATCATTCTAAATTTGAATTAGAAAGTAGTCTATCTGTCTGTCTATTGGTAATGCTTTGTTTTTAAATTGTGTAGTTACAGGGTATTCATGTTTAAAGTCAGCAGTTTTATTTAGAAAGGGAGGGGACTGTTAATTACACTAGTCCCCAAACTTCAAAGTTTTATAATAACGTTTTTATATTCGTTAGCATAAGAACTTCAGGAAATTTAATTGATTTTTTATTGGTTGGTTCATTAAGATGAGTGTCAAAACTTTTCAACCACTAATTGTCATCTACAGACAAATAATTTTGTAATATAATTTATTAAATATGTATTTATTAAATATGTATCAATATTGGGGATCAGGGGCGTCCAAGCTTTTTTTTTTGGGGGGGGTAAAAAAATTTAAGGGGGGGGTAATTCGTGTTTGGGGGGGTAAAATGGCGCGCGAAGCGCGCCGAAATATTTTTTACCCCCCCCAAAATTTTTACCCCGGGGGTAAAATTTGATTGGGGGGGGTAATTACCCCCCCTAAAGTCTGTTGGGGGGGGTAAATACTCCCCCCAAATCTGTTGGGGGGGGGTAATTACCCCCCCCAAACTAATTTACCCCGGGGGTAAAATTTTTGGGAGGGTAATTTAATTATGTAAAAAAAGCACCTACCTAATCTATTAAGTTAATAAGTACTATCCTATAACATAAAGTAGTAAGTAAGGTTTATTTGACTATAGCTTCAGATTTCATTACTTTTAATACTGAGTTCTCCTTTTTAGGAAAGCTTCACATAGATCCCATGATGGTTCCACACTATTATAGGTCAATCCTTTGAGTGGTTTTAGGCTATTTTTCTCCTCCCTTTTTACCCTTTAGAAAACACGAGTTCTTAGATGCTAAGGGCGCCACTACTATTCAAATATATAGTAGTATCTCATTCTTTAGAACATAAAAATACAATAATTAACTCACTAACCAATGAACCAATATGATTATACTTTAAAGTGAAGCGTCTTATAGGTCCTGGTAAGTTTTATAACTAGTTTTGAGACACCCTGACATCCTCCTAAATAAATCGCCTATAGAAATTCTTTTTCATTATTTAATGAAATATTTAATTTAGTTAGGTATCTATTTTATGGAATCTTCAGTGCTTTACAATTACATCATAGATCCCCGGGATGGTTTAGGGAGGGTGGGCGGGGATTACTCCCTCCCCCCCCCAAAAAAAAAATTTTCAGTAAAATTTTTTTTTTAAGAACATTCAATTTGGGGAGGGTTAAATACCCCCACCAAAAATTTTTTTTTAAAGAACATTTATTTTGGGGGGGGTAATTACCCCCCCCCAAAATGGTTTGGGGGGGGGTAAATACCCCCCCCAAAATCGTTCGGGGTGCCTACGGCACCCCCAAGGTAGGGGTAATTTTTTTTTGGGGGGGGTATTGTTCAAAAAATTTTGGGGGTGCCAAATGGCCCATTACCCCCCCCCTTGGACGCCTATGTTGGGGATGTACATATTAATCGGTTATTGTTTTGTTCCTTAGATCCATAGGTGTTAATATATAATACAAAGTAGCTTGATGTCTGTTTGTCTGTCCGCCCATCCCTTAAGATCTCGCTAACCACTAAACTGATTGAATTCTACTCTTCAGGGAATATATCTACTGGTCCTGTGGTTGTTTAAAGATCTTTTTCAAAAATAAAAATCTCCCTCAATTTTTTCATATTTCTATAATTAGGGTCGGTCCGTCCGTACGTCTGGTACATTTAGCTCTTTTACTTAACTTAAACAGGCTAAAATTGTCCTATCGATCTCAAACTTTTCATGCTGATTTCTACAACAGCTAGGTACGACTTAGAAAGCACAGCAACTCTATAATCGTTACCAGAAAGTCCGTACATCCATTTATAACAAGCTGATTTTTACTTTTTTGACAACAAATAATGGTTTTGAATGTTAAAAATATCCTATTCATCTGATTTTTTGAATACTGATTCCTATTTCAATAACATCTATTGTTATAAGCGAAGCATCTCTATAATCAAGTCCTAAAAACGTCAGTATGTCCTTAAACAGTAACATGTATTTAATCAGTTTTAATTACAATTTTGTATGACATGCATTAATATTCAGTTCTGACACTTCACAAGTGTTAATGTTTGTTTGTCCTTCCATTTCAGAGCTTCACTTCTTTCATGGATGTTGTCATCCTTGTTTAATTACCCCTTGGGGCAAATCCCCTAGAGGCTAGGGGCGAAGCCGCTAGTATACATATAAACAGTAAACAAGAATCATAATATCATTATAAATATAGATATTAGTTAATAAAAATTTATGTTAATCATGCCCACATTTATAATGGATTTATTAAACATAAAAATAAAGTGAAACTTGTAGCTTGCTAAAATAAGGATCCCCATCCACCCCCATTTACACCATCCCTTCCCCTCCTACTGAAATGAATTCCATGACCCCAAATTTGACACTTTGAACACTAAAATCGGACTACAATTAACCTAGTTACACTTTAAAAGGCCCAAAAAGCTAGTGATAGGGTAGCTGCGCTACTAAAAAATTCTCATATTGCTCTGATAACCAAAACCCCTAATTAGACATTTTAAACACGAAATTCAAGATAGTTGATGGATAGATAGATGGATAGATAGATGGATAGATAGATGGATAGATAGATGGATAGATAGATGGATAGATAGATGGATAGATAGATGGATAGGTAGATGAATAGATATTTGGATAGATAGATGGATAAGTAAATGGATAGACAGATGGATAGATAAATGGATAGATAGAGGGATAGATTGATGGATGGATAAATTGATAGTTGATGGATAAAGAGATGAATAGTTGATGGATAGATAGATGGATCGATATATAGATTGATAGAGAGATGGATAGAGAGATGGATAGATAGATGGATAGATAGATGGATAGATAGATGGATAGATAGATGGATAGATAGATGGATAGATAGATGGATAGATAGATGGATAGATAGATGGATAGATAGATGGATAGATAGATGGATAGATAGATGGATAGATAGATGGATAGATAGATGGATAGTTATTTTTGTGAGATGAATTTTAAGGGTACTAAATAATTAAATCCCCTTTTTGGTTGATTTGCCCCAATGTGCACCGTTAAGATTTTGAAAGTTTTATTGTGAGCTTTAAGTTTTTTAATTCTAGGTAACATACATAATATCTGCACCCTTAGCATTCTTGAAGTAGGCAAAAATATAGCCCCAAAACATCACTAGATTTTAATCTACAAAAATATCCTTAAAACATCCATAAACCTATGTAAAGCTTCCCCTTCAGGGATAACTTTATCTGTTCAATAGTAATTGAAATCTTAAGCGTCACGCTAGAGGATGGGGGAGTCGAATTTGATAACCCAATTTCTTATTTTAGATTTTAAAAGAAAAATTTTAAAAAAATAATTTGGGGGGTGTAAATTTTTTTTTTTTTAGTTCAAAAAAATTAATTTTTTTTTTGGGGGGGGGAGGTTTTAATTTTTTGGGAGAATGGGGGTGTCCCACCCCCAAAAAAATAGTTATAAACCTTCCCAGGACCTATGAGAAGCTACCCTGTTAAGGAGAACCCGATCGGTTCAGCGGTTAGCGAGATCCTTTGGTACAAACACACAGACAAACATCCTGTTACTTTAGTATAAGAATGATTTCATAAACATGTAGTGATGGAACAACAAAAACACCAAAGTGGCACAATTAATATTAAATATGTATTAGTTTTACGGGCATTTTTTATGTCATTTTAAAGTTAAATAAGCCTGTTAATTGCATAAAATCATAAAAAAAAATTTATTATGAATGGGCATAAAAATCTGAGAGAGAGAAGACAATGAATTTTAGTTAATTAATTTGAGTGTTCTAACATATATATGCTACAGCACACCGGTGTCCTGGATAGAAAACGGGTTTTTTTTGACATACGTCTCACAAGACCTATGTAGTCATGACCGGGAGACAATGACGGTTCAGTACATGACTTTCGTTAAATCACAGCTGATCATTTTTGTGGATTTTTTTGAAAATTACTTTTTTATCCAAAATTTCATAGTTTTTCCCAAAAAAAATTTAAATTTTCTCACATTTGCTGCTTAGTTAGTCCAAATTTACGCAAGAAAAGTATAATAAGTAACAGCTGTACTGAAGATTGTGCTATCACCTATAACAAGATCTTTCAGAATCAATGGAATAAGATTTGTAGTCTAGAAATTGAGTAAGAGTTAATTATTTTGAATTAATGTTCAACAATAAATTTGCACGTCAGAACTGCTTCTAGCCTCCATAGGCTTTCACCTGGCTTTAACATGATTCAATCTATCTGACTTTGCCTTTGACTCCACAACATAAAGTTATTGCCCTCAAATTTCTTTCACTAAAACATTATCTCCTATCAATCCACATGTTAAACTTCTTGTTTAAAGATGTTAAAGTTACCGTCCCTGTCCTTCAACTTTAACAAGTATGCCTCATAATACTTTCCACTAAACAGGGTACCTCTCTCCACCCTGGTATAGCCAGACCTCTATTCTAGCCGGCTGACATGTTTCACCCAGCCTATAAATCTTGATGGAAGTCAGTTTAGAATTCTGACCTTGTTTGTTAATCAACAATTTCACACACTTTTGACTCTTTCTTTATGGCACTTGTTTGCTATTGAACTTGTGGCTTGACTTTTGCCATATAAAGGGATAACCTCAAGATTCAGAATAAACTTTCAAGTATTCTTACTTTTTACTTCCTTTGGTTTCCTATGAACAAACTACTGTCATGAGAGATCTTTCCATGAATGAAAGCCAAGACTGCCATGCATCTAGCTACATGGTCTTTAAGACTCCCTTGCCTTAGTTACTTCAGCTAAGAGCTCATATCCTCTTATTCTCTATTACTCAGAAATTCACCATGATTTCCGCCTACTCTGCTGATTGAAAGTCAGGTGGGTCTATGATTCCAAATTTAACACCACTTGATAGACAAACTGCCCTTTATTTTTGCTTTGCTAATCCTATATTTTGGTCTTCCTGATCAACACCTTCCTAGGTCCCTTTACTACTGGTAGCTTTTAGGAAGGGTAGTATTGATCTGCTTAGGACAAAGAACCTGCCTGTGTTTATTTTCAAATTGGATTTTAAAGTCGCCATTGGAAATCACACTTGAATCAAATCCAGTTATGATCATGTAACCAGCATTCACGTTCACTCTAGTAATAAGCTACTATTATTTTCTTCAAGCTATGAGCCAAGTGCTTTCCTGTCAGTTAGCTGCTCTTACACTATCTTGAATACACTATCTTGCAAATTATTCATCCAGCTTAGAATCCAATATGTATCTATAATCATTCTGTAGGTTCACCTATGTAAAACCTTCCATGGTTCTCACTATGACATTTAATCAGTAGTAAAGACAAGCAGTGTGTACAAAAGGCAGAGACTCAATCAAGACCAGCTATAGACTGGTCTTTACACGGATTCCAAGTTCATGTCAAACACTTACAAGTGATAATCCCACTTGTTAAAAATATTAACCTTCTACTAAGCTCTTTTGAACCAAGGACTGGTTGTATATTCAATTGTAGCCTGGTATATATGGTAATATAGGACTTTAAACATGACAACTGTGGTTGTGGATATATATATGTTATACTCCAAGCAGATATTGTTTTGATGTTGAGACATCAAATCAGCCAGGAACCAATATTGAGCAGGATAACTTATTAATATTTCAAGGAAACTTGTTTTAAAAATATAATATGTCATGAGGCATGCAACAGGGATATGAAATATTTTTTAAAAGTTAATTACAAGAGTTGTTAAGACATCAATTCAAATATTTACTTCAAATAACTCTTATTTCATTTCTAGACTACAAATCTTAGATTATTCAAGATTCTTAAAGATTTTGTTATTAATGATAACGCAGTTTTTTAGTTCAGCTGTATTTATTATACTTTTCTTGTGTAAATTTAAGTTAACTAAGCTGCAAATGTAAGAAAATTGTGATTTTTGAAGGAAAAACTATGAAAATTTGGGTATAAAAGTAATTTTCAAAAAAAGCCACAAAAATGATCAGCTGTGATTTAACGAAAGTCATGTACTGAACCGTCATTGTCTCCCGGTCATGACTACATAGGTCTTGTGAGACGTATGTCAAAAAAAACCTGTTTCCTATCCAGGACACCGGTGAGCAGGGGTAATTTTGTGGATCATCATTGGGAATGTACATTAAGTGCAGTCAATATTTTTTTCCTTTGAATGATATTGTAGTTGCTTTATAAAAAATAGCTAAATAATAATTCATAGTAAAACAATAATTTTATCATATTAAATTGATAGGAATCGCACTTTCCTTTTCATCTTTTCTTCCCCAAATAAGAAAGAATAATTCAACTTAAATAGGAAAGCATTTTCGTTTTTGTCTGCAATTTTGGTAAACAATAGAATATAATATAAAATAACAGGAATAAATAAGAAGAAAAAAGGATTAAAATATATTTCTGTAAGATTACAATATTTGAGGAAAGCTAATTCATACTACAAAATCACTAAATTAAAAAAAATTCTAGATTTACTCAGTCTTTATTCCTGGTTCATCCATAAACAATATTCAATACTATTTTTTACGATATTATTTTTTTTGTATTTAGTATCATTTTTATGAAAGTTGTTGAATATGAGAAGAAATTAGGACACTTTTTTTTATTTAAACTATTTTTTCTTTATTGGGGACAATGTCTGTTGAGACATAAAATTTATTCAAATACTTTTTCCTGTTTTATGTCTTTAAACAGATTTGTTGCAGTTTTTCATCATTTGTATTCTAATAAGACTAAAAGCTACTGTTTTAGTACAACTTATTACAAAAATTATTAGTTTTAAAAACCCAATGTTTTTAGACGTTTCATATGGAGAAAATACACTTGTTAGATAAAAGGCAATTAAAATCCTTATTTATATTATAAAAGGTTACAACTGTACTTATTTTCCAAAATTTGTATTGGTTTTAGTGAAAATTGGCTGCACTTAATGTACATCAATTTATCGTTTATTGTATTATTCCTTTAGATCGCTGCGTAAGAGAACAATAGTTTAAAAAGAAAACTACTAATAAGTCTTTGAAAGTCCTAACTGTCAAATATGTTTATCATTTCCTTATTCATAAAGTTTGAACATTTTTAAATAAACAAACTATAAAACTAAATCAAGAATGACAGGGAGGGGAGGGAGGGGTCAATAGAGTTAGACTGAAAATTATCCACTTCCAAAAGTTTTAATAGTTATTTCTTTCATCGTATTATAAACCGCTTTCCGCGGATATAAAATGTACAATTATAAGATTAAAAATAAGTTTCTTTAGCCCCGAGGTGCGGCTAAAAAAACTGGTTTTAATCTTATGATTGTACATTTTTATATTCGTAGAAAGCTGGATATAATACGATGCTAGATATAGTTTTTTCGTATGGATGAGAACCGGTTCTATCCACCGGATTCGAATGAATACGAGAAAACTTGTTTTTCTATTCGTCAACTTTAAATTTTAGAGTTTAAGAATAAATCTTGAGTAAGTTGTTTTAAAGTACCAGTGTCAAAACTTTTCCGCCAATGGTTTAGATCTAATTATTCTAATTGGAAAATGCATTATTTTATTGTACAATGTCCCATCTCTTCAGATTTCTGCTAAAATTTAAAATTTACATTATCCGTTTAATGCACTATGCCAAATCTTCCATGGAATCTTCAACATGTTTGAAATTTAATTACGGACATTCTTGTGATGATTGAAGAGTTGATTCGCTATCCAAATTATACCTAGTTGTTATAATAAGTAAGTTTTAAATCAATAGTACGATATAAATAACTGCCTATAAAGAGATTAAAGATATTTGTTACGGACAAATCCTAAATCTTTTAAGCTCTATTTCACCTTCGTTGATAAGTTAATTTCTAGGATATTTAGTTGCTCCCGTAAGAGCCTTCAGAAATTGCCTCAGGTGATGATATTTCACATCTCCAGGGCGGGGTATTGGTTATAGTTTTCAACTAGCAATAACAGCACCTCTCTATTCGATCATTGGTTACTGTATCGCCACTGCGCAAAGTTATCGACGAGAGCTCAATTATACATCCAATTAAAATGTTATTCAACACTTGCACTGTTTCGATCATTTAGTCCATTGCATTTATTTTAATTAACATTTTTACATTTCAATTAACATATACTTTACATTAAGAAATTCAAGCCCTGACATCTATTTAAAATACTAGAAATATCTAGAATTCGAAAGCAATATTGAGACACCTCGCGGCAAAATTTTAAACTGTGTATAATACAAGTTTCTGAAGATTTCCTAAAATATTACTATCTCACACATTTTTAAAAGCGAAGCTTTTCTATAATTAGGGTCGGTCCGTCCGTCCGTACGTCCGTCCGTCACGGATAGCTTTTTTCGTTAATTTAGACATGTTAGAATTGTCCTATCGATTTTAAATTTTGCATGGTGATTCCATTAGTAGTTAGATACGATTTAGAAAGCGTAGCAACTCTATAATCATTACCAAAATGTCCGTACGTCCATTTTAAACATGTTGATTTTTTTACTTTTTTAAATAGCTTTTTTCGTTAATTTAGGCATGTTAGAACTGTCCAATTGATTTCAAATTTTGCATGGTGATTCCTGTAATAGTTAGGTACGAGTTAGAAAGCGTAGCAACTCTATAATCATTACCCGAATGTCCGTATGTCCATTTTAAACATGTTGATTTTTTTACATTTTTAATAACAAATTTGTATATGACCTAATTATCCGATTGGTCTGATTTTTGGTATACTGATTCCTGGGACAACAAAGTACAATATTAAAAGCGAAGCAACTTTATAATTAAGTCCTAAAAATGTAAGTATGTCCATAATCATTATCCTGTATCAAGCAGTTTTTCAACAACTTTACTTACAATTTTGCTTTGACTCTTATACATTCGCATTCTGATTATTCAGTTCTGACATTATACAAGTGTTAATGTTCGTTTGTCCTACCATTTCAGAGCTTCGCTTTTATGGATGTTGTCATCCTTGTTTAGTAGCAAAGGTACTCTATAATTTACTGTGAAAGTCCGTCAGTCCGTAACGCTATGGGGTAAATGTGATTTACTCGTCTGCTATTGAAGATAAACAGCTGAAAAGTTCTAGTTTGATTATATAATACATTTATCGAACTTTCAACATTAATTATAACTTTGAATGATACTATGATATATATATCAAAAAGATGCAAATATCATAAAAGAACAAATCGAATCATGTAGTGCTTCTATTATAAAGAATTTTCCCTAAAGTTAGAAAAAAAGCCATTTTTTTTATTTGAACTTTTTTCCTCTCTTAGATTTAAAGAAAATGATATGGTAGGAATATAAATTACTTTTAAGGGGGTTGAGTAAGTCCCTATGTGCTTAAAATAAATGAAAAGTGTTTTTATTTTCTTGCAAAAAAATTGTAATATAGCATTTTTTTAAAAAAAAAATAATTTGTTTGGCTATTGATTCAGCTCAATGAATCTGAAACCAACTGGGATCTATTTTCAGTGAAGCTTTTTAACTGGGGAAATTACTCAAAAAACTTTAGCGGACCAAAATAAAGCTGACCCTTCTATGCAAATGGACGTAATTATCTTTGTTTTAATCTACTGTATTGTATAGACATATGTAAACAAGGATGACAACATCCATAAAAGCGAAGCACTTAAACAGCAGGACAAACGGACATTAACACTTATATAGTGTCAGAACTGAATAATCATAATATATCTAATATATATGAATATCTAATATATATATATGAATATCTAACATGCCTAAATTAACGAAAAAAGCTATCCATTACGGACGTACGGACGGACGTACGGACGGACCGACCCTAATTATAGAAAAGCTTCGCTTTTAAAAATGAGGTACAAGCTTGAGTGTTCTAAAATTAATGTTGATGTCCTTGAAAACTTAGTTCCCACCCCCCTGCTAAGATTTCATATATTATTATCCCCCCCCTCGTCCCCACTAGAAAGAACTCATACCCCTACCCAACCCAAAACATATCTTATTAAGTTTCTTTCTGTTTCAAAAAGGGGAAGTGACAAGTTTTCTAGTAAAAAAAAACAAATAGTAGATTAGAAACGATAATTATTACATCCTTTTGTATAAAGTAATTTTTTTTGGGACATCGCCCCATAAGGGGTGCTTCGTCGTATTTTCAAAATGGATTTTTTCAGGATATTTTAGGTTAGGTTAGGTTATATTGGGTTAGATGATTGCCCCACAGGGTTAGGTAATTGGCCCCCACGCAGGGGCTAGAAATAGGAGAAAAGCTACTGTGAAAAATACTAAGAATCGCCCCATAAGGTGCGATGTTACGAAAGGGACTATACCCGTTTTTTTTTTGCTGTTCTGAGTTCTCAATTTCAGATAATCTTAAGATTTTAATTTCTTTAAATGTTTTTAGGCTATTTTCCCCTAAGATGCTAGGGGCGCAGACGCTAGTAATAATTGACGTACACGTTCAAAAGAAGGTACTTAAAATATCCAAGCAAAGAAATTTCAAACAGTATCATTGTTAATGCTTAATTTTGTCAGCTAAATTGTTGATGTGCTTGTCCTCGTTTGCATGTTGTTTTGTCTAAACACCACACACTCTACAAAAGTTAATTAAAGAAAAGTTGTGACATTTCACATATATCAAGTCGATCTGTCTGTCTGTCCGTCTGTATGTCTGGCACCTCTCTACGTATATCTCTACAAGGGATATTAACATAATAATATGAATATAATAATCATTACCAAGCCAATATGATTATCCACTTATTCCACGTGTGAAAGGGATGTCAACGTATATCATCAACAAAATATGGGGGTTCTACCTTTCCCGTTTTTGCCCCTTTAAGTTTTCCCATCCCCTCTTGGAAAACCCTGTGAACGCCACTGCTTTCATTTTCATCTACTGTTCTTTTTTTTAAAGCTCATTTAAAATTGTTTCAACTTTATAAAACACACAAAACATTAAATTAATAGTTGGTCATCTTAAAATAGTCAAGGAATCTACCTGCAAGTACTAAGTATCTATTATCAAATCAATCTATTGATAGATGTATGTATAACATATTAATCATGTGATCTATAAATCCATCATCCTATCCTTATCTAATCATCTCAAGGCAGAAATTCAATATTTAAGATTTTAATCTATAAGTTTCTTTTATAATGTACTAGGTGCTTCGGCTCTTGCCTTTAGGGTAGGGTGAAGGGTAGTAAGAAAAAAACTTAAAACTATACCAAGACATTTATAAAGCTTCCTTAAAAAGTACCACCTATTCGGACTAGCAATTTACAATATCAATTAAGATTCAGACAAAAAATTAACTACTTTATCAAATAGGCCTTATAAAAACTTCATAAAATTCCAAGAAATAAAATTTAAACAAAACAGTCTACTAATCTAATTCATTCCATAATTATCATTTGATTATGATTCCTAGGACAACAAGGTGCAATATTTCAAGTTTTGACACTCTACAAGTGTTCATGTTCGTTTTTTTTAATCCAGAGCTTCCCTTATGTTGATGTTGTCATCCTTGTCAGATCACAACACACTTTACTTGAATTTATAAATTAAATGTTTCTGCCAAATTTTAACGTCTTTTCTGTCCAAAATAAATTCAGGGATAGAGGGATAGATCAATAGAAGATAGTTTAGTGTTCTTACTTTATTTTTGGGAATATATTATACCAAAATATATTTACAAAAATGGATGAAGGTATTCCTAACTCAATAGAGTGTATCTTATATCTATTAACAAACAAACTTGAATTACCCCCCCCCCCAAAAAAAAAAAGAGAAAAAGCTTGGACGTCCTTGTTTACCTTAAAAAAGTACCTATCTACCCTAGTTCAGCAGCATCTCCTCTTTTTCCCTTTCCCCTTCTCTCCAAATTTGGTAAGATCAATTAATCTTTTATTGACCTTTCCCGGCATTCCTGAGATACATAGTGACATAGACCTTGAAGAATAAAATATAAAAAGAATTTATTTATTGGACCTGTAAAAAATTAAGAAAAAACAAGGATGTCAACATCCATAAAAGTGAAGCTCTGAAACGGTAGGACAAACGGACATTAACACTTGTATAATGTCAGAACTGAATAATCAGAATGTAAATGTATAAGAGTCAAAGCAAAATTGTCAGTAAATTTGTTGAAAAACTGCTTGATACAGGATATTATTTATGGACATACTTACATTTTTAGGACTTGATTATAAAGTTGCTTCGCTTATAATATTGTACTTTGTTGTCCCAGGAATCAGTATACCAAAATTCAGACGAATCGGATAATTAGGACACATACAAATTTGTTGTTAAAAATGTAAAAAAAAATCAACATGTTTAAAATGGACGTACGGACATTCTGGTAATGATTATAGAGTTGCTACGCTTTCTAAATCGTACCCAACTACTACAGGAATCGATAGGACAATTCTAACATGCCTAAATTAACGAAAAAATCTATCCTGGAGTGATAGCTATAGAAATATCAAAAACAATATAATGTTAGTTGGGATTCTGGACAAATTTAGTTTTGTATAATGTAACAAAGTAGTGAAAAAACAACATGTTCATAAATACATTTCTGATATTGATTACAAAATGCGTAACTTTCGATCAAATCTATACCTTATGGTAATAGAAATCACCGAGCAAAATTTAAAATCGATAGAACAATTCAAAAACAATTAAATTTGTATTCAGAGTTATTAGTTAGACATGTAAACTTTAAAAATGGCAACGGATTTAAAACAAATTAATAAACCGAAAAAATTGAGCTATAGAGTAGCCACGCTATTATAAAAAGCTAGGTAACATTCATCCAACTTTTTTTTAGGATAATGAATTATACAATTGGTACAAATTTCTTGTTCATACAGCCCAACAAAATTTAAAAGAATTTTTAAGAGAAGTTTTTCTAAATCTTTCACTTCTTCGTAGTGCAAAAACATAGTACTTTTGAAATAGTAATTTTAGGCATGCGTTAAGTAAGAATCTTTCTATCGATTTTAAACATTACTATAACTTTGCTTGATATTTGTAAAAATAAGTTTTTTTTTTCCGAGAGTCATTTAGAAGGATTTTTTTCTTTCGGTAATTGAAAATATTGGCATTAAACTTGCACTGGTGATTACTTTGGCAACAAGGCAAAATAATATAGACAAAAAAAAACTAAAAAGCCACTATTCAAATATTTAATAAGCATGTTTATTAATTTTGCAACATATGCAAAGTTATGTTAAGAGAAAGAAAATAAAATAACCAACTAAAATGAATAAAATTGTGTTGAAAAAGTTGCTGTTTGAAAGAAACTCTAGAATTCTTTCTATTTTTCAAGACCAAAGGAGGGAAAGAATAGAAAAAGATAGGTGAATGATAAAAAATTTCAAATTCAAACGACTAATTTGAAATTTTTCATAGCATAGCTACTCTTTACGTATGTTTATTTGTCCAGTTTAATGGAATGAATGCATAGTGGTTTCCCTATAATCGCAGATGGACCATAAACGATTTTTTTCAAATTTACTGCTTATAATGCTTATTTTAGGTTAGATTAGGTTAATGTAAATGTAAGTAAATTTATAAATATGGACCCATAGGGTTATTACCTCTTCATATATATATGTGTATGCATATATACATATGTGTTTAAATAAAACATTATTAGTGTTTAGGGAGGAAGGTTTCTGTGGTCCAAAAATAGGTTTATGTGAAAGAACTAAAGGCACTGAATACACTGAATCTGATCTAACTAAAAAGTAATTAAAATCTAAAAAGTATCTACATTCTTTTCGTTTCCCCTAATAAAAGTATCAACACTTTTTGTGCCTTTTTAACATCTTAGATTTACTTTTTTACGCATTAAAACGACAACAGAAATAAAACATTAAAATATTAGAAGCATCGCTTTTATCTATAATACAAAGAAGAATGATGTCTGTCCGTCTGTCCGTTCGTCTGTCCGTCCGTCCGTCTGAAGCTAAAGAATTCGGTAACCACTGAACCGATTGGATTATACTCTTCAGGGTATATACCTATTGGTCATGTGGGGGTCTTAAGCTATTTTCTGGGGGGGACACCCCCAACCCCCCCAAAAACCAAAAATCCCCCTCCATTTTTTTTTATGGGGAAGTTAGTTTACATAAAACCACTGGCAGCACCAGTAGTACTTACCTACTGTTCCTGTAGTGGTTTTAGTCTATTTTCTTGTGGTAAGGGGGGGGGGGACACCCACAACCCCCCACCATTTTTTAGACAGTTATTTTATTTAGGCATTTATTTTTAAACAAGGATGACAACATCCATAAGTAGCGAAGCACAAAATTTCGTAGATGGGACTGACAGTCATTGTTGTTTTTTTCAAACGACGGGAAATTTAATTTTGATATCTTTAAATGAAAAAATTTTGAAAATCGATTAATAAACACCAAAGATATGGGGGAAAATGTAAAAAATATAAAAATAGCCAAAAACCTGCAAAAAGGCAGTCTGACCGTCATTGTTGATTTCTTCAAATGACCGGAAATTTAATTTTTATATCTTTAACTGAAAAAATTTTGAAAATCGGTCCATAAACACCAAAGATATGGGAGAAAATGTAAAAAATATAAAAATAGCCAAAAACCTGCAAAAAGGCAGTCTGACCGTCATTGTTGTTTTCTTCAAACGATGGGAAATTTAATTTTGATATCTTTAACGGAAAAAAGTTTGAAAATCGGACCATAAACACCAAAGATATGGGGGAAAATTTAAAAAATATAAAAATAGCCAAAAACCTGCAAAAAGGCAGTCTGACCGTCATTGTTGTTTTCTTCAAACGACGGAAAATTTAATTTTGATATATCTAACTGAAAAAATTTTGAAAATCGGACCATAAACACCAAAGATATGAGGAAAAATGTGGAAAATAAAAAAATAGCCTAAAACCTGCTAAAAAGCCGTCCGACCGCCATTGAAGTTTTATAGTTAATTGTGCTCCTTAATGATGGGAATATTGTCAAAAAATTTCAGCTTTCTATCTTTTATAGGGGCTGAGTAAATCCCATTTCCCCCATAGCGTTACGGACTGACGGACTGACGGACGGACTGACAAAGTGAATTATAGAGTAGCTTCGCTACTAATAAATGGTATCACCAGAAATAATTATTTTTTTTAATTACCTCTTGGGGTAAAGCCCCTAGAGGGTAGGGGCGAAGCCGCTAGTAGATTTATATTGTATTTGTATGTCAGTCAATAAGTGTAATTCTTTATGTATATTAGCAGCTTCGCCCCTAGCCTCTAGGGGCTTTGCACCAAGAGGTGATAAAAAAAATTAGGGCGAAATACGTAAAAGGACCAAGGAAATCCCCTACAAAAAAAAAGTAATAGGGGGGGAATTTTTTGTTTTTAGAAAATAGCCTAAAACCACCACAGGACCAGTAGGTATATTCCCTGAAGAGTAGAATCCGATCGGTTCAGTGGTTACCGAGATCTTAAGGGACGGACGGACGGACAGACAGGCAGACAGACAGACAGACAGACGGACGGACAGACAGACAGACAGACAGACGGACAGACAGACAGACATCGTTCTATTTTGTATTATAGATTAGTTGATTCACCCCTAGCTTCTATGGAAAGGCGAAGGAGAAAAAAACTATCTATAAAGCTTCCCTGAAAGTACAATTAATTCGGACCAGCAGTCTAACATGTCTAAACTAACGTAAAAAGCTAACCGTTGCGGACGGTTGAACGGACGGTCCGACCCTAATTATAGAATAGCTTGCTTTTAAAAAGATCATTTACTGATATTTTCTGTTAAATGTACAATTCTAAAAAGGTTAAGGTCAAAAAAAGTAATTTCAAAATGTATTAAACAACAAGAACTAAAAATCCATAAAAGCACAAAACTTTTTTTTATTAATGGTTTAAGATCCAAAACTAGAACTAAACGCATTACCATTTAATTTTTGGCATTTATTAAAGTGGCCATTATTGTGACATCACATGTTTTAAGAGATACTAGCGGCTTCGCTATTTTTGTGTTATTTTGATTTAAAAGGAAAAAGAAAAAAGAAATTTTTTTTTTTTTTTTTTTTGGGGGGGGGGTGTCCCACCCCCCAAGAAAATAGCTTAAAACCATTCCAGGACCAGTAGGTATATTCCCTAAAGAGTAAAGCCCAATCGGTTCAGTGGTTACTGAGATTATAAGCTTCAGACAGACAGACAGACAGACAGACATCGTACTACTTTTTGTATTACTAGCGGCTACGCCCCTAGAGGTCTCTAGTGGCACTTTGAATGTTTTTTTTTTATTTAAAATATCTAATTACAGAAATAATTGGTTTATGTTTCGTTGGAGTCTCTTTTTCAGGAGGGGTAATTTTTTTTCCAGGGGCGATTTCTCCTGATAAGGTGGTGGTACCCTCCCCCAAAATAGTTATAAACCTTCCCGGGACTTATGAGAAGCTACCCTGTTAAGGAGAACCCGATCGGTTCAGCGGTAAGCGAGATCCTTCGCTACAAACAAACAGACAGACAAACAGACAGACAGACAGACAGACATCGTTCTACTTTGTATTATAGATAGATGATTTGATTAACATTGATTGTAAACGTATTCGTCATAATGTTGTGTTGAAATAACGTATAGACGCACGGATTGGCCTCTAATCTATAAGACAAAGTAGAACGATGTCTGTCTGTTTGTTTGTAGCGAAGGATCTCGCTAACCGCTGAACCGATCGGGTTCTCCTTTACAGGGTAGCTTCTTTTTAAAAATTTTCTTTAAAATCTAAAACACGAAAAATTTGTTTGATAAAACCTCTTGAGGCAACGCCCCTAGAGGCTAGGGGCGAAGCCGCTATTTATTTATAAAAGTAACAGGATGTCTATAAGTCTTTGTGTCTGTCTGTCTTGCTAACAGCTGAAACGATTTAGTTTTCCTTTACAATGTAACATCTTCTGAGAAGGTTTATAACTATTTTGGGGAAGGGTGACACCACTCTCCCAAGATAAATAGCCCCTAGAAAAAACAACCCCCCAAAAATTTTTGTTTGTCTTTTTTTTAAACAAAATTGAAAATGTAGGTGGGGAGGGGGGGGGCAATTTCTTCACCTCTCCGTTCCTACCTCAAGTGCCCCTCAATGTCTCTAGGGCGTATGTGATAGTAGATAATAGAGTAGCTGCACAACGAAAAAGAAGCCAGTAAGAAATATTATCCCTTAAATCAGAGAATACCGAAAATTCCCATAGAAATACTTGGCATGGGCCCTAGTAACCCCCCCCCTCCATTAAAAAAATAAAAACACCCTCTCCACAAATTGTGTCTTCAAATTGTACCCATTTTTTCTATTTCTTATAACAAGGACAAAGGTTTCTATTTTTCAGAATAGTAGTTTTTTTCAATGTATATTTTAATTAATCCTTTAAATTTAATGTTACAAAAATAAATTAAATCTAATTCTATCGGCTGCGCCTTTAACCCCAAGTCCACTATTTAACGGCAACAAAAAAGTTTAATCATTCCAGGTTTTAAAGATATATCACTCTACCTTTAGTTTTATCTTTTAATAATGTTAAATAATTTAACTTATCTTTGGAGTACCTGTCCCTGAAACCCTGGAAAATGTCGCAGAAAAAAGTTCTTGGCATGAGTCCTTTTTTCTCCCCCCAAAATATCAAATTTCAGAAATCAAGAATACATATTCTAAAAAAAGTAAAAATAAATATTTTTTTATCATATGTGAAGGTTTTATACAATTAGGCTCTGTCTTCACGTAAAGAACTGAACGGATATTTAGGTTTTTAGAATCATTCTTTTACCAATAGTGTTATAATAATATATAATCTAAAAACACAAAAAAGTTCTTTAATTATAAAGGTCTCTTTTTAGCTAAATTGATAAAATGCATTTATATGTACTATTAACTTACTGTATAAAATGATTCCTATGACAATTAAGAATAATGCTGTTAATAAATAAACAGTAAATTTTTTAAAAACACTAAATTTTTGTCTGCACTGGTCTATTGTTTTTTTTTTAAGAATAAATGTCAGTTCTCAAATGAAATATCTAGTAAATCTTTCAAATATCTGGGATAATGTTTAATTTTAACGGAAATACACCAAATGAGAAGGATTTTTGGCAGCTTCGCTTTAACTTACTTAGTCGAAAATAAATTATATACATATGTGCTTATTCAAACTTGCCTCTGATTACGTATGTCTTTGTGTATGCATGTAACCAAAGATCTCGACCAATATGACGTCCTTTTTACCGAAGATTTAGAAAATATATAAGACATTTATTACAATGACAGATTGCGTCCTACCGCAGCATAAAGTAACTAGCGACTTCGCCACCTAGCCTCGAGGGGCTTTGCTCCAAGAGGTTTGATCGACCTATTTTTGTGTTATCTAAATTTAAAAAGAAAACTAATTTTTTGGGGGGGTATTTTTAATTTTTAAAAACCATTACAGGACCAGTAGGTATATTCAGTGGTTACTGAGTTCTTAAGCTTTAGACAGACAGACATCGTACTACTTTGTATTATACTAGCGGCTTCGCCCCTAGCCTCTAGGGGCTTTGCCCCAAGAGGTGATAAAAAAAAAATTATGGCGAAAATCGTAAAGGACCATGGAAATCTCATGAAAAAAAAAAAAAAATGGGGGGGGGGATTTTTTGGTTTTTGGGGGGGTTGGGGGTGTTCCACCCCCCAAGAAAATAGCTTAAAAACAGGACCAATAGGTAGATACCCTGAAGAGTAGAATCCGATCGGTTCAGTGGTTACCGAGATCTTAAGGGACAGACAGGCGGACAGACGGACAGACAGACATCGTTCTACTTTGTATTATAGATATATATACAACTAGTGGCTTCGCCCCTAGCCTCTAGGGGCTTTGCCCAAAGAGGTTTGATCAACCTAATTTTTCGTATTTTAGATTTGAAAAGAAAAAGTTAAAAATTTTTTTTTTTGGGGGGGGGTATTTTTCATTTTTTGGGGGGGTTAGGGGTTTCCCACCCCCCAAGAAAATAGCTTAAAACCATCACAGGACCAGTAGGTATATTCCCTGAAGAGTAGAGCCCAATCGGTTCAGTGGTTACTGAGATCTTAAGCTTCAGACAGACAGACATCGTACTACTTTGTATTATAGATATATACAATAGTACACAAGGCCGGCTACTACTGAATACCTGGGGTAATTTACAATTATTGAATTAATTTATATTTTTTTTAAATAGTAACAAATGTATGTTAAAAGAAATATAAAAAGGTATATATTTTCCAAGAAGTTTGCATCAATGGCTCTTTTTAGGTTGGCAAGTAGGTAGCAATTATTAGAAATAATAGAAAGATACCTTTTTTCTCCTTAAAAATAAACCATAAAATTACTCTTTATTTTGAAACTAAATTGTTATGTTTTAACTAATTGAAAAATTTGCCACTATTTTGAAATTTCATTTCGTCTTTTATTTGTATTTTCTTTTTGCTATAGATCAGCTTACATTAAAGAAATTGTTCTTGTTATTGAATATGAGATATATCTTTTTTAACACATTTTTACAAGAAAATGGAATTTTATGAATATTTTTAAAAGCTTTTTAAACTGTTAAATTTTCCAGATTCCCATATGATTTCTTGTATTTTTAGTAGTATCTATAATACAAAGTAGAACGATGTCTGTATGTTTGTTTGTAGTGAAGGATCTCGCTAACCGCTGAACCGATCGGGTTCTCCTTTACAGGGTAGCTTCTCATTGGTCCCGGGAAGGTTTATAACTATTTTCTTGGGGGATGGGACACCCCCAACCCCCCAAAAAAATGAAAAATACCCCCCCAAAATTTTTCTTTTCAAAACTAAAATTAAAATATTGAGGTCGACTAACCCTCCCTCCCCCCCAAAAAAATTTCCCACCCCTCCAAAAATCTTTTAAATCTAAAATTCTAAAAATTAGTTTGATCAAACCTCATGGGGCAAAGCCCCTAGTGGCTAGGGGCGAAGCCGCTATAGTATTAGTATATATTAGTTACTCTATAATTATTCGTGTCTGTCAGTATATTTTCTATTTGTATGTCTACCAATCTGTCTGTTCTTCTGTTTTTCTGTAATGCAATTAAGATTTGTAGGGATAAATTTTGGCTACAAAATATCATATACTTTTTCAGTAACTCCTAATAATATATATTTTTATTTAAGAAAAAAAGAAAATGAAGAACTTAATACTTAGTTTTCAGGGCCAATAATAAGCTTTATTGAAAATTGTAAAACAAACCGTAATTCGAATACTTGCTTTAATACATCTTTATGTCAGGGACTGGGGTGACATTGGGCTGTTTATTTTTAGTCCCCAAAGTTTTATAATAACATTTTCTCATTCGTTGGCTTAACAACTTTGGGGACTTAAGTAGAGTGTTTAAACGTTTTATCCATTAATTTAATCTAGAGAAAGTTTAACTTTTGTGTATCCTCATGGAAACGTGGGAGCATACAAAAATTTATCGGCCATTGTCTTATCCCTATTATAGATCCCTGTCTTTACGTCCAGATTCTAAATTGTATAAATATAGCTATGTAACTTGATTAAAATGTAAAAGGTTTAGTGAATTTACTAATTTAGCGTCTAATTTTTGTCAGTAATATAAAAATCATAAAAATTATATATCATTATATACAGGATGTCTGTCTGTGTGTACAGAAGATCTCGCTTACCGCTGAACCGATATTGTTTTTCTTTTCTTTGAAGCCCCTTACTAGTCCAGGGAAGGTTTATAACTATTCATGGGTAAAAAGAGAGGTCGCCTTAATCTAGAAAAAATCCCACCTCCAAATTAAAAAAATAGTATTTGTAATAAAGTATAACTTTAGTGACGTATGATCATACAAAAAGTAATTAAAAGAGTAGCCACGATATCAAACAGCTCTCAGCTAAATGAACTATAAAATAACTATATAACATTTACTAGCGGACAAATTTATTTTAGAAGTAGCTGTGCTTCTAAAGATGTAGCACAGCTGTTTTAAAAGGTTTCCATCTCACGAAAATTCGATTTGTTGATCACTTTCTTTGTGGACACAACTGATTTACAGACCAATTTAAACTTGAGGTGTGCATACATTTCCGCATTTATAACATCCACAAGTAAATAGTATTTTTTTTTGTGCAAAATGTTTAATGCTTAACGGCCAAGGGAAGAGACGTTGAACACCCCCCCCCCCACACTCTTAATAATTATCTGACTTTTAAAATATGACGATTACACATTAGTGAGAGTTGGAATTTTTTGATATCTTCATCCTAGCGGACACAGAATGCCAGCAAACCAGCTGTTTTAATTCTTTTTTATTAAAAATGGACCTAAAAACAAAGGTTAGTATCTTGGCAATTTTAGAGCTGTAGGACTCGAGTCAAGACCTCACTGCTAAAGATATTGAAATAGTACCGGCTTTTTCCATTCTATAATTATTTACTAAGTATATTTACGATAACTTTTATTTAATAAAATCTTCCAATTTTTAACATGTACAAAACGGCCTGCTTAATTGCTTCAAGATCCATGTCAGATCTATATAGGAAATAAATGTCTATAAACGAGCTCAAGTTTTCCAAGGAATATTTGTTTAAAACTCATAGTGCAATAATAATAATCCATAATAAACTCTCATTGCCCAGAACGATAAGACCCATTATTTTACTTTATTAAAAATAAATTCCTTTTTTTAATTTCATGTTGCTATTTACATTATATCAATGTATTTAATTTCTAATCATAAAAAAGAAAATTTAAATTTATAATATAATAAATTTAAGAAAACTCTGTTTTAAAAGAATTCGATTGTGGCGACACTTTGTGTGTTCAAATATTAAACTAAAATTGTAATCATCATCATTAACCCTTTGGTGATGGTAATGTAAAGAAAAAAATATAATTTAAAAAATCTTTTTAAAATCATTTAGATTATTAAATATTTACTTTCTTTTAGATAGTAATGCCGGGTGAGGAAAATAGATTTATTGAGAAATAGATATGCATATAGAAAACTAGCCAATAGGGAGATAATTATATCGAGCCAACTCTAGTAATCTATATAAAAGGTTAGCTTAACAGTTGAACAGACAAAATTAAATATAGAGATCGAAAAATATCTCTAAAATTAGTCGAGCAAATATTTGTCTATTACTATTACAAGTTTATGGCTGAATTAAGACATCTTTTCAGGTGCAATTATGGGAAACAGTAAAAGTGTCTGACTATGACGTCAGAAAAAATCAACAATTAACCAATGAGAGGCCGCTATATATTTTACCATTGTGAATACTGGCTTCTCATTGGTTAATTGTTAATTTTTTCTGACGTCATAGTCAGACACTTTTACTGTTTTCGCAATTATGGATCAGCTTGCAAAAGCTTTGTTGTGCAAAAAAGAACAATTAACTATGATTCTTTAATAAAAGTAACCAATAACATATTGACTAAATGATTTTTATACACTGGACAAATATACCACTAACAAAGTACAAAATTTAAATTATAAATTTTATGAAAAAATGACAGATTCTTCAAATTGAAAAAGGAAGAGTTATTAATAGCAATGCATCTCTTTATCTCGCTCTATCTGTCTGTCCGTCCATAACGGTAGAAAGCTATTTGGCAAGTGAGTTGCACTTGACACGTTCTGTCAGTAGTGGCGTTGTAGACATTGAATTTTATTTAACTCAATTTGTTTGCCAGTTTGTCTATTAAATGTTTTTAAATGTTTGTTTGCTTTGGCAATTTTTTTTGTCTGTCCGTCTGCCTATCAGTATTTCCGTCCTCAATGGGGGTTTCTCGGCTACTTTTTAAGATAGATTGCTATTTTTTTAATGAGCACTTAACATATAATTTATATCTCACTTTGTTCGTTTGTCCACCATCCATGATTTTTTGCTTCGCCACTATTGGATGTTGTCAACCCTGTTCTTTTATGATTTTACATGGAAAGCGTTTTAGCATAAAATCCAATTTTCTCGGAAGAAGCGAAACGATCGTTTTTACAACTCATCACATGTAACAGGCTTGTTGGAAAGTCAAGGATAAGGCTTATTCATTTGAAACTCATGGTGTGTTCTAAAAAGCTTCAATTTTAGAGGCGAAGGTTTTCTATATGTAGGTCAATCAATACGTACGACCGTCCGTACACATGTCAATTCGCCCGTCAGACTATCTGTCTGTCGGGTAGCTCTTATCGCTAATTCAATAACATTTAATTCCTTTAACAGTTAGGTACAATTTAGAAAGCGTAGCATCTGTATATTCGCTACAATAAAACCAACAACTTAGTATAGTAAATTGTTGCACACACACCCCACCCAAAGGCGTGTTAGGTTAGAAAAAACCCCCCGCAGAAACGGTTTACACAGGATGTACTGGGACCTTATAGTGAGTTCAGAACATGCTTTCCCTAAATTGAGTTAGTACCTTCCCATAGTAGAAAATTTTAAAATTACTTTTGGTGATCAAATTTTACTTTTATTTTTAGACCGCCTTCACCGAACCTGCTTTATTGTCTTATTTTGCCTTTCATGTTTATCATGCAAATTCGCTCACATTATAGTTGAAATGACAGATATTGAAGCTTTCTAAAAAGGTCTCTAACATTTTTCTAGCTCTAGTACTTTTAGAGATATCCTATTTCAAAGTATTGTTGTAAAATCATCTTTTACACAGCAAAAAGTTGAAATATAAAATTAGTTTTTTAGAGAAAATTTCAAGTATCTTCATGTAAATCTCTCTAATATTGCTCCAAATTGACCAAATTGGACAGTTAAGGTGCCTAAAACTATCTACATTCAATGGACAATCCAAATCCATACTTTTTGAGACTTTATAAGTCAACAGGAGCATGATGAAGTGAATTTTAAAAATGCGAAAGGAAAAAATATTTGCTTTTTTTTTTAAATAAATTGAAATTTAATCGACTTTAGCAAGGATTTTAAGATAAGTTATGGTGTATAAAGTTGTCACTTTGTAATGAGAAAGCCATTAAAACACAATCATATGATATTTTGAACCAATAGAAACATATCTTAAGAAAAATAGACATAATTATTTAAAATAAACAAAAAATTTGTTAGAATTTTAAGCATTTCCAAGCAGTTTACAAATGTAATCTACTAATTCTAGTAATTTTTTCTAAGAATAGTTGATTGGCCTTTTAAAACCTTATGAAACAAAATTAGTTTTTGCCACCTTATCTAAGAAATTATAGTATTTAAAAGACTTTCATGGATGATCTCATATATAATAAAAGAAACAATTTATTCTTAGGCCACATTTTTTTTGTTGAAATAAACTATTTTTAAAAATAATGAATCATAATCAATTATGAGTTTCTTGTACCTTAAAACACCTTTTACATTATTAAAAATGTCTTAAAAGTGATTTATAATTAAAATCAAATTACATTTGTTTCTTTGATATTACATTTTAGCCTTCTCCTGTTGACTTATAAAGTCTTAAATAGTGTGGATTTGAATTGTCCATTGAATGTAGATAGTTTTAGGCACCTTAACTGTCCAATTTGGTCAATTTGGAGCAAAATTAGAAAGATTTACATGAAGATACTTGTAATTTTCTCTAAAATAACTAATTTTATATTTCAACTTTTTGCTGTGTAAAAGATGATTTTACAACAATACTTTGAAATAAGATATCTCAAAAAGTATTTGAGCTAGAAAAATGTTAGAGACCTTTTTAGAAAGCTCCAATATCTGTCATTTCAACTGTAATGTGAGCGAATTTGCATGATTAACGTGAAAGACAAAATAAGACAATAAAGCAGGTTAGGTGAAGGTGGTCTAAAAATAAAAGTAAAATTTGATCACCAAAAGTAATTTTAAAATTTTCTACTATGGGAAGGTACTAACTCAATTTAGGGAAAGCATGTTCTGAACTCACTATAAGGTCCCAGTTCATCCTGTGTAAACCGTTTCTGCAGGGGTTTTTTCTAACCTAACACGCCTTTGGGTGGGGTGTGTACAGTAATGTTGTATTTAAAATTTTGAATATAATTTCAAAACTTTAATTTTAATGATTTTTTTCTTTTAAATGCATATCATTTTCACAAAAGGGCAGGTATACATGACTTTTAGAGTTGCTTGTAACAATTATTTCAATTATTTTCATAAGTTAGTAATCATGACTCTCCATTAAGATATATAAGTTTTTACGTTTTTATAAGGAATTTTAATGTTAGAGGAAGATTTGAAATCTGCATCAAATTTTAGGGATTTTTTTTTATAAAATTCGTTTTTTTGTATAATTCTTTATCTAAAAGCGCAAATACAATTTAAGTTAATTAATTTTGACATCCGTGATATGTGGATTGAAAACTACCTGCGCTCTAATTAGTTGAATGATGTACGACACTTAAGCTTCTCCAATCAGAGCGCAGATAAAACCCTGTATAAAGTACCTTATCTAATGGATTTATTTTTACATGGATCTTACAGTACCTGATTTTTATGTATTCTACTAAAGTGAAACTTGTAGCTGGCCAAAATAACGATCTACCCCACCAACCCAATTTACCTCGTCCCCTCTCCTTCTACTAATATGAACAAACTTACCAGCAAGTGACGTCCATGTTAGCAACATAAATTGACGGCTATTTTTCCCCTGTCATAATATCCACGTATATTCTATATATCCATTATTTCCATGCAGGATTACTGAAAATGGATTGCCTATTTCTTCAATAATTTCCAAATGTGTACAGCAGATAACCCAATTATTGCAAACGCTATTTTCAGCTACTCCGGTCAAAAGGAAAAGCGATATAATGTATAAACGATTTATACATTATACATTCAAAATTTTAATTTTTCAAATTTAGATTTTTTTGGGAAGTTTGAAGATTTTTTAGCTTGTAGCAAATATTGAGATAAGACGCGGATGCTAAGTACACTTTCGGAAACTAAAATTCAGTACATCTCATGCAGCCGTGATGATAAAATGGCTATTGAAAGGGGTGTAAAAAAGGGGACAAGAGACCAGAAACAGATGGTGTTTCTTTAATTTCGCATGTGCATTACAACAGCACAAATTTTTCTGTCCAATCCGAGCTCTTTGCTTCACCCTCATTATTAGAAACAGCGCCCCTAGCATTTAGAGGCTAAGTATTTTACTGGGGAGTATATAGCAAAAAACCATTACAGGACCTATATGAAGCTCCTCCTAAAATGGAGAACTCAATCAGTTTAGTGGATGGCGAAGTTTTACAGTACTAAATTTTAAAAAAAACCTTACTACTTTATATGATAGGATAAGAAACTTTATGCTGACGTAAACATATGCAGAAATGAATGAACATAAAAAATACTCAATGGGTGTGGAAAAGGACAAAAAAGACTTTTTTCAACAGCCTTGCTTTTGAAAAAAATACCCTTTTAAAAATCTTTGTCAAATTTGTCATTAATTTATTATTCTTTTATGTATCTTCTTTCAGGGATATGGCTAGGGTTGGGCCGGACACCGGATATCCGGCTATTTTCTAATGCCGGATATCCGGTTCCGGTTGGATATCTGGCCAACGTTCGATATCCGGCAATTTACCGGATATCCGGCGTCAAAAATCAGCCAAATATCATGTAACCGGATAGTTTTAATATCCGTTATCCGGCCGGATATTGAAAATGAACGGATATTCGGCCGGATAACCGGCCATACCGGATATCCGGCCCAACCCTAATATAAACCTTCTCCCTCATGTACATAATGATATTCTGCCCCTGGTAGTTTACTAGTAAAGTTTAGGGGAAAGGGCTATCATGGCTTTAAAATGTTTAAATCTACATTGTGAGTTTTTTTACCTTCACTAGATATAGCATAGCATAAATAGATGATTTTTATCCAAATCAAAAGATCGAAGAAAAGATAATCATTTAGGATCGGTATTCAAAAAAGAGTAATTGATTCATAATACTTATTATTAAAACAAGGATGACAACATCCATAAAAGCGAAGCACTGAAAAGGTAGGACAAACGGACATGAACACTTATATAGTGTCAGAACTGAATAATCAGAATATAAATGTATAAGAGTCGAAGCAAAATTGTAAGTAAATTTGTTGAAAAACTGCTTTATACAGGATAATGTTTATGGACATTCTTACATATGTAGGACTTGATTATAGAGTTGCTTCACTTATAACATTATACTTTGTTGTCCCAGGAATTAGTATACCAAAAATCAGATCAATAGGATGATTAGATCACATAGAAATTTGTTGTTAAAAAAGTAAAAAAATGAAGTAAAATGAATGTACGGAAATTTTGGTAATGATTATAGAGTTGCTACGCTTTCTAAATCGTACCTAACTACTTAAGGAATCACCATGCCAAATTTGAAATCAATAGGACAATTCTAACATGCCTAAATTAACAAAAAAAGTTATCCGTTACGGACGTACGGACGGACCGACCCTGATTATAGAAAAGCTTCGCTTTTAAAAAGTAAAAAAGTATCACAATACTAGTAGACATATTCTCTGACAAGCACAACCTAATTGGTTCAGTGCAGTGCAGTGGTTTGAAGATATTTATGAACAAACGAAGTACTAAGGGACGACCAGACATTGTACTACTTTGTATCCTTTTATATAAAGTAGTAAGCTTTTGTTTCTGTAGCGAAGAATCTTGCTAACCGTTATAGTTTTCCTTTATAGTGAAGCTTCTTATAGGTCCAAGGAAGGTTTTAAAGTATTTTTTGGAAGGGTTTCTCCAACCTCCCAAGATAAATTAACCCTATAAAAAATTACCCCTCCCCCAATTTTTTTACTTTTTTTTTAAAGCTGAAATTAAAAGTTTGTGTGGGGGGCCACCTTAAGTGCCCCTAGGGTTGAAGCCGCTAGTTATAGATAAAACTAGTGGTGGCGTTCTAAAATTTTCCCGCTATTAGCTAGATTGAATATTAATCTTTTTCTTCCATTGTCCTATCCCTGTTTAAAGTATTAAAGTATTTATAATTTTGCCTCTCTTTCTTTAAAATATTTTAGGATCCTAATATTTTTTTATTTCAAATTATCGTCCTGAAAGGGTTAAAATGTTTAGTTAAATGTTAAATTTTAGTTTATTATCTGATCACATTACGCATGTATCGCTAGTATCAAATTATCTAAAAACTAAGTTTTCTTTTATTTACTTTATTATAAATTTAAATTTTCTGTTTTATGAATAGAAACTTAATACTTCAATACAATTTAAATAGCAACATGAAATAAAAAAAATAATTTATTCTTCATACAGTAAAATAATGGGTCTTTTCGTTCTGGTCAATGAGAGTTTATTATGGATTATTGGAGCACTATGAGTTTTAAACATTTATTGCTTGGAAAACTTGAGCTCATTTATAGACATTTATTTCCTATATAGATCTGTCATGGATCTTGATGCAATAAAGCAGGCTGTTTTGTACATGTTAAAAATTGGAAGATTTCATTAAACAAAAGTTCCCGAAAATATAAGTATTAAATGATGATCAATAATATCACTTTGACTTTTCAATCTTAAACAAGAATGACAATCTTCTCTGACAGCAAAGCTATATCAATTGAAAACATTCTAACTTTAAACAAATCAAGTAATAATAAGTGAAAAAATATAAATGTTTAGACTTTTTGTTGATTTTTTTTTTCATGCATTCGTCTCAAGTGTGTATATGATTTTTAAAAGCGAAGCTTTTCTATTATTAGGGTCGGTACGTCCTAAAAATGTAAGTATGTCCATAAACATTATTCTGTATCAAGCAGTTTTTCAACAATTTTACTTACAATTTTGCTTCGACATTTATACGTTTATATTCTGATTATTCAGTTCTGACACTATACAAGTGTTAGTGTCCTTTTGTCCTACCGTTTCAATGCTTCGCTTTTATGGATGTTGTCATCCTTGTTTTAGATAAAATGATGATCAATGATATCACTTTGACTTTTTCAATATAAAACAAGAATGACAATCTCCTCTGACAGCAAAGCTATATCAATTGAAAACATTCTAACTTTAAACAAATCAAGTAATTATAAGTGAAAAAAAAATATAAATGTTTCGACTTTTGGTTTATTTTTTTTTCATGCATTCGTCTCAAGTGTGTATATGATTTTTAAAAGCGTAGCTTTTCATTAATTAGGGTCGGTCCGTACGTCCGTCCGTCCGTACGTCTGAGACAGATAGCTTTTTTTCGTTAATTTAGACATGTTAAAATTGTCCTATCGATTTCAAACTTTGCATGGTGATTCCTGTAGTAGTTAGGTATGATTTAGAAAGCGTAGCAACTCTATAATCATTACCAGAATGTCCGTACGTCCATTTTAAACATGTTGATTTTTTACCTTTTTAACAAAATTTTTTTATGTGATATAATTATCCTAATGTTCTGATTTTTGATATACTGATTCATGGGACAACAAAGTACAATATTATAAGCAAAGCAACTCTATAATCAAGTCCTAAAAATGTAAGTATGTCCATAAACATTATCCTGTATCCAGAAGTTTTTCAACAAATTTACTCACAATTTTGCTTTGACTCTTATTCATTTATATTCTGATTATTCAGTTCTGACACTATTCAAGTGTTAATGTCCGTGTGTTCTTTCGTTTCAGAGCTTCGCTTTTATGGATGTTGTCATCCTTGTTTTTATAACATTAAGCACGATCAAAAACAATGAAAAATAAATTAATAAAACAAAATTAAATGGGTGACGAAAATACAATTAATATTAAGAGACTTACAAACAAACTTACAGACAAACACGTAAAAATTGTCGAGCATCTTTGCTACCAAAAAACGTTGTCAATTCTAAAATGTTTTATTTTTGCCTTCCAAAAACTGTTAAGGTCGCATGACCCTTGGACAATACTCAATATTGTTTTCCTAATCCTTAAAAAAATAGAACTGTTTTTAGAACTGAATTTTGTTCAATTTTAAATATCTTTCATGTAGTTGGATATGCGGAAAGTGTCATGTGTGACGCCATAAAAAATTGTTATTGTCCATCTCATTTTTGGGGTTTCCCTTTACCACTTGCGATGTATTTATATGACGTCACAGATGACACTTTCCACATATGCCTTTTACTTTTATCTTCGTTAGTTTATTACTATGGTGTGTGTGGAAGGGGAGTCAGCTTCCCACCATAATTTCTAGCTATTAAATGTAGAAATTATTTAGGGATAGTTTTGTTCCCAGGGCCAACCTTTTTTTTGGTTGTTTATCTTACTCCCAGCAAGCCCACCCCCTCCTCCCCCCCCCCCACCTTCTACACGAATAAGATTCTTCTTAGGGTTTCAAAAAAAAGTTTACTGTCAAGTAGAACTCCTAAAGTTCCAGCGGTAAGCGATAACTTTTGGTAGATTGAACATCCATTTTTGTTTTTTTTAGAATCAGACTTGTCAAAAAAGATTATGCCAAAGAACAGAGACAAAATTTAATAATTTATAGTATTAAGGTTATTTGATTTAAGTTTAAGATTTCTTACATACATAGAACCTTAGATGGTTATAGGCATAGACGTCCAAGGGGGGGGGGGGTAATGGGGCGATTATCCCCTCCAAAATTTTTTTCATTTAAAATTTACCCCATGGCACCCCCAACCATTTAGGAGGGGGTATTTACCCCCCCCCCAAACAATTTTGGGGGGTAAATACCCCACCAAAAATAAAAAATCTCTAATAAAAATACTAAATATTTAATAAAATTTAAATTACCTTCCCCAAAAATTTTACCCCGGGGGTAAATTTTTTGGGGGGGGGGTAAACTAAAATTACCCCTGCCAACAGATTTCAGGGGGGGTAATTACCCAACCCCCAATCAAATATTACCCCCGGGGTAAAAATTTTGGGGGGGGGGGGTAAAAAAAATTTCGGCGCACTTCGCGCGCCATTTTACCCCCCCCCCAAAAAAAAGCTTGGACGTCTATGGTTATAGGCCATGTACCCTTTTAAAGAAAGGGTCCCTAGATGCTAGGGGTGCTGCTGTTAGTAGTTTTTAAAGTTCATCATGTCAAATAGTTTTTTAAAAGCGAAGCTTTTCTATAATTAGGGTCGGTCCGTCCGTCCGTCCGTAACGGATAGCTTTTCTGTTAATTTAGGCATATAAGAATTGTCCTATCGATTTAAAATTTTGCATGGTGATTCTTTTAATAGTTAGGTACGATTTAGAAAGCGTAGCAACTCTATAATCATCACCAAAATGTCCGTACGTTCATTTTAAACATGTTAATTTTTTTACTTTTTTAACAACAAATTTATATGTGATCTAATCATCCGATTTATCTGATTTTTGGTATATTGATTCCTGGGACAACAATGTATAATGTAATAAGCAAAGCAACTCTGTAATCAAGTCCTTAAAATGTAAGTATGTCCATAAACATTATCCTGAATCAAGCAGTTTTTTAACAAATTTACTTACAATTTTGCTTTGACTCTTATACATTTATATTTTGATTATTCAGTTCTGACACTATACAAGTGTTAATGTCCGTTTTCCTACCGTTTCAGTGCTTCGCTTTTATGGATTTTGTCATCCTTGTTTTTCTGTTAAATTGTCTGTTTCTAACTACACTATAAATCTATTATACAGTTTTATATATACTCAAAATACAGGAAGTACACTGTTAAACTGTAAATATCATAAAAACAAGGATGACAACATCCATAAAAGCGAATCACTCAAACGGTAGGACAAACGGACATTAACACTTGTATACTGTCAGAACTGAATAATCAGAATATGAATATATAAGAGTCGAAGCAAAATTGTAAGTAAATTTGTTGAAAAACTGCTTGATACATGATAATGTTTATGGACATACTTCCATTTTTAAGACTTGATTATAGAGTTGCTTCGCTTATAACATTATACTTTGTTGTCCCAGGAATCAATATACCAAAACTCAGATCAATCGGATGATTGGATCACATGAAAATTTGTTGTTAAAAAAGTAAAAAAATTCAACATGTTTAAAATGGACGTACGGACTTTCTGGTAATGATTATAGAGTTGCTACGCTGTCTAAATCGTACCTAACTACTAAAGGAATCACCATGCAAAGTTTGAAATCGATAGGACAATTTTAACATGCCTAAATTAACGAAAAAAGCTATCCGTTACGGACGGACGGACCGACCCTAATTATAGGAAAGCTTCGCTTTTCAAAAGATAAAAATAATGATGAAAATAAAAAGAAAGTTAAAGAAGGTAACAACAACAAAAATTAATTTTTTGGATGGTTTAAAGCCATTTTTTTGGCGCTCTTCTTCTCCTTCGAATACAATGCGATAAGGTGCTAAATACGCAGGCCTTTTTCTTCGTTTCTTAGTAGCAAATCCACTCTATAATTATTTTTGCCTGTCAGTCAGTTAAACATTCTATCCGTAACATTTGAGAGAAAAAACTGTTTTTTTTTGTCTGTATCAAATAGAATATATATTTTTTTTATAAAGGTTTCTTGATTTCATTTGAATATTTTCTTTTTTTTCTTATGACAACTGAACATCTGTTATATAATTCACTTTGACTGTTTGTCCATCCATGACTTTTTTGCTTACACTACTAATGTATGTTGTCATCATTGTTAGAATAATAGAAGGATAAAATAGTTGACACAATCTGAAAGGCATCATTTAGTAACACGTCAAAAATTGACAGTTAGTATCAATTTCAATAGTATACAAACTATTATTCAATCGAACCCGCGTTTTATAAAATTTTTTTTTTGTCATCTATTTTAGATTTTATATTTTTGATAACTTGTTTGTTCTTAATGCTGTAAAAGATTTTTAAAAGCGAGGCTTTTCTTTAATTAGGGTCGGTCCGTCCGTCCGTCCGTAACGGATAGCTTTTTCCGTTCATTTAGGCACGTTAGAATTGTCCTATCGACTTCAAATTTTGCATGGGGATCCCTGTAGTAGTTAGGTACAATTTAAAAAGCGTAGCAACTCTATAATCATTACCAGAATGTCCGTACGTCCACTTTTAACATGTTGATTTTTCACTTTTTTAACAACAAATTCTTATATGATCTAATTATCCGATTGGTCTGATTTTTTGTATACTGATTCCTGGGACACCAATGTAAAATATTATAAGCGAAGCAACTCTATAATAAAGTTCTAGAAATGTAATTATGTCCTTAAACATTATCCCGCATTAAGCAATTTTTCAATAAATTTACTTACAATTTAGCATCGACTCTTATACATTTATATTCTGATTATTCAGTTCTGACACCATACAATTATTAATGCCCTTTTGTCCTACCGTTTCAGAGCTTCGCTTTTGTGGATGCTGTCATCCTTGTTCATGTTTAAATTGATGTTTAACTTCAATCTTAATATTTTTTGTTGCATTTTTAAATATTTCTCTGTCTCTTTCTACTTTTATTTCTTCTTAATGCTTATGATAAATTTTTTTCTCTCTATCTTTTCCCCCCCATTTTCTAGGATAAAAGTTATTTTCGTCAAAAATAAAGCCTAAAATTGAGTAAAATGTAAGTATGACACATTACATAATATTTTAGAATGACATTTCACAGAGCCATATAATTTCATTTACAAAGTATTTTAATTGAAGTATCTCTTGTTGATAAACTACTAGCGGCTGCATCCCTAGCATTTAAATGACTATTATGAAAATATTTAATAAAATAAAAGGCCTCTATATTTTAGGGTCTATGGAAGGGAAGAAAAAATGGCTTAAAACCGTACCAAGACTTATCTTTCCGAATAGAAAAGACTAAAACCATACCAGGATCTATAAGAAGCTTCACTGTAAAGGAAAACCAAATCGGCTTAGCAGTTAGCGAGATCCTTCTCTTTAGACAAAAAAATCATAAAAAAAACTACTGTATATATAAGGATAAAAAAAATCTACCTTAGAATATTGAAATATCATCAATTTGACAAAGTTAAGAACTTTTGATGTCTTCTAATAATCAGGATGTGTGCGGGAGAGGGGAGTGTAACGCCCCCCCTGATGAAAATAAAAGAGAAATAAACCCTTTGGGTTCTTTCCACCTTACCTAAATTTTTTAAAGGGTTTGCACCTTTATGATTAATATTTTACCTACCTCTCCGCCCCCGCCCCCAACATTTTTAAAGGGGTGTAAAGCAAGGACGTCCAAATTTTTAATTTAAATTTTAACCCCCCCCCCTCCCCCAAATGAATTTTTAAAATTTGAATTTTTACCCCCCCCCCCCTCAAAAAAATATAAAAGCTTGGACGTCCTTACCTATATAATATAAAGATTACCAACCCCCCTCTCAAATTTGAATTTTTACCCCCCCCCCCAAAAAAAAAAATGAAAAAGCTAGGACGCCCTTGGTGTAAAGGTTTTCGGACGTTAAACTTGCGTTCAATTTATTTTTAATACTTGATTTGACTATCTTTGATAATGTCAACCTTGGGATGGAATTTGTAATAAGATATTTGCGCAGACTATAATCTAATTTTTATTTAACCGACACCAAACTTGTGTTCACGCGTTTTAGCAAAGAAATTAAAAATTAAATATAGCAAATAATGAAAATTTTAATTGAGAAAGAGAAGGGATAATGGATTACTAGTTATTTCTCGCATCGTATTATAAACAGCTTTCCGCGGATATAGAATGTACAATTATAAGATTAAAACCAGTTTTGTTTAGCCCCGACTGGTTTTAATCCTATGATTGTACATTTTTATATTCGTAGAAAGCTGGATATAATACGATGCTAGACATAGTTTTTTTGTATGGAAGAATTTATAATCATTATATGCTACACAAGCAATTTCAACCAACAATTAATGGTTACAGCTTAAAAAATCATGATTTATTTATATTTTTTTCTTACGACTATTTCAACTTTTCAAACGTTTGGTTGGTTTGTAAAACCACCCCAGACACTGAATTTCTAAAGCACTGTGTAATATTTCCAGGAAAAAAGGAATAGCACAATTGATGCTAGAGACTCCACAAAGTTGCTGAAAAATGAGCCGTGTGACGTCAATAGTTCTATATCTTTTTATGGGGTTTCCTTTATCCCACTTCTCCTCTCATATCTCCCTTTTATGACGTAAAACTGCTTATTTTTTCAGCCACTTTGTCGAGTCTCTTGGTGATAGATTGATCACCCTCCAAATTGTGCTTTTTGGAGCTTTTAATCAATGAGGTCCACTGTACGGGTCAAACAGACAAACAGGAAAAGCAGCTAGAGTCGCCTTTAGCCGCTTATTGCAATTGAGCTGCAGACACCAAACTTGAACCCAACCGCAATATAAAGAAGCAATTATTCTCGATAAAAGGCACGCTTTATTTAAGGACTAATGTTGCCTTTTTCTTTATTCCTGTTGAAACTGACATGTCATTTGGGAAAAGGAAGATTGGGAAATAAATGAATGGGGAGATAGAAAAGGAAGCATATTTTTAGTATAGAAGCTATTCTACATTTCGAAAGGTTCCTCTGTATGTCCGTATGTAGTTTTTAGACAATTAATAAAGATACCTATCTTTTACTAGTGCCATCGCATTTAGACTCTTTCCTTACCTCGTAAGGGCGGGATTCTCATTCGATTTTTATGTGATCATCTAGAGAATCCAGACAACTAACTGTTGATTGCACGACCTATGTCTAACAATTCCTAACTGTGAATGGCAATTAGTTGCGCCTTTTTATGGGCCAAGACATTACCCCCGCTCTAACTATTTATGTAGACTCCACAGGAGCTTTGCCAACCAAAAATGTTAAGGATAGTAATTTTTTATGATAGTGTCCAGAGGTTTACGAAATCTTAACTAACACACTTTCAAAGAAGACCGATACACATCCTATTACTTTAGTGCATAGGATTTTATCAAACCTAAGATCTACATTGTCTATGAAGAAGTAGACTGACATTTTAACAATATATTTTATATTTGGATAATAAATGGATAGATAGATAAATAAATTGGCGATGAATAAATATTTAGACAGACAGATATAAAAATACAAGATATCCATATAAAAAAATGGATTAATGTATTGTAGTTAAAATTTATACCGAAGAAAATATTAAAAGACGTCTTTCTGTACGTCAGAATCTTATGGTCTGGCCTGGAAAACGCTGGACCAATTAGATTCTCCTTGACAGATCATCCAATAGTTTAGGGTCGGGGGGGAAGGGACACACTCTCTCCTAAAAAATCTTTTCCCCACACAAAAAAAATGTAATAATACATGGATAAACTTATGAATATTTTGTCTATGCATAGTTGACACTATGGACAAAAGATTTGAATGGCGACTGAAGTTTCACTTGTTGGACAAAAATACTTAAGGGATTGGACAATGGAGGATTAATTTATGTACATCCCTATTGGTGGTAGATAAAATTATTGGTTGAAAAGTTTGGACACTGCTGGTTTGTACCAACTAAGCAATATTTATCAATATTACCCAAAGTTTAAAAACCAACGAATGTGAGATAGTATTTTTTAAAACTTTGGGTACCAGAATTCTTGATTGAATTGAGATTGGGTGAAAGACTATTTTTTTATTATTATTGTCTCAATGGGTGGCAGATATATTTTTAGTTTTACGTGTTTATGGTGTTAAAAAAGCTATACTTTTTATGATTCTATAAATTTCTTAGTTTATGGCTATATTGTTTATGGGGGCGTGCATTGGAGTGTTAGATAAACACATTATAAGCTGGAGCTGTCATCCTACCTAACTCCCCCTTACTTAATCAAAATTTTAGGATCTACTGCAGTTCACGGTAAAATATTGCTGGTAACGAACATTGCCAAAAATCTATGAATTTTAAAGGCTGCTAGCTGCCAAACGGCTGAACGTACAGAACATACCCGCACACTATTTTAAGCGGCATTTGAAGGCCTACAAATAATCTGGAATAGCCAAGATCCAATGATGCACAGGGAAAGCTTCAATGAAGAAAAGACGCGTAAAATAGGCCTTTTTCGCGCATTTCTCTGCACTGCAAGATAATTATGCATTATTGATTTATTACTATTCCAGATTATTTGTAGGCCTTCTTATGCCGCTTAAATCAGTGTGCGGGCATGATCTTTACGTTCAGCCGTTTGGCAGCTAGCAGCCTTTAAAATTCATAGATTTTTGGCAATATTCGTTACCAGCAATATTTTACCGTGAACTGCAGTAGATCCAAATTTTATATAGATGTATAAAACTCCCTAAAAAATTAGAACATTTTTGTAACAATATATTTACTTTTTCGTGACAACTGTTATTACTTAGTGTATGAGATGTAGTAAAGTTACTTGTCAATGGCTTATAGTAAAGTTACTTGTCAATGGCTTATAGTAAAGTTACTTGTCAATGGCTTATAGTAAAGTTACTTGTCAATGGCTTATAGTAAAGTTACTTACTATGGCTTGTAGTAAAGTTACTTATTATGGCTTGTAGTAAAGTTACTTATTATGGCCTGTAGTAAAGTTACTTATTATGGCTTGTAGTAAAATTACTTACCCACGGCTTGTGGGAGAGTTATTTGTTTATGGTTTTCTGCCCAAGGTTCTAAATAAAGTCACTTGTCTATGGCTTGTAGTAAATTTACTTATCTATATCTTAAAGTATAGTTATTTGTCTATGGCTTGTAGTAAAGTTACTTGCCAATTGATTGTAGGAAAGTTACTTGTCTACTGCCCAAGGTTCTAAATAAAGTTACTTGTCTATGGCTTGTAGTAAAGTTACTTGCCCATTGCATTGGTTGTAGTAAAATACTTGTCTATGTATTGTATCAAATTTACTTAGCTAACAGTATGGTTATTTGTCTATGGCTTGTAGTAAAGATCTTAGATTTTTGTGTGAGGTAAGATTTTTGTAATTTTTTACAATTATCTTTTCAATGGAAAGTAGGGCTATGAAAATACCTAAGTCCTATTTACATAATGAACACAGTAATAGTGTCTGACTGATTATGACGTAACAAAAAAAAATAGCCAATGAGAGGCCACTATAAATTTTACCATAAGTCAATAACGGCCTCTCATTGGCTAATTTTTTTTGTTACGTCATAATCAGTCAGACACTATTACTGTGTTCTTACATAATAAAACAAATATTATCTAAACTTGTTAATGATATTGGTTATAATTAAAGTAATATTTACTACTAAAACAATGTAGTTAATTAGGTGTTATTCTCATTTTCAAAAAAATTCAAATATAATATTGTACCCACACTCAGAGGGAGAGAATTGTATACAGAAAGCATAAAAAATATCTGGAAAGAAAAAAGTTAATTTTTTTACAACTTTTAACTTTTCTTCAGAAAATATATCCCTTCCTTTCATAAAGGTGTGCCATTACATTCACATTATCCAACATATTTTCCCTTTTCATTGAACTATTTTCATAATTAAATACTTACTGAAATATATTTGAACTAGCGGCTTCGCCCCTAGACTCTAGGGGCTTTTCCCCAAGAGGTGATAAAAATAAATTAAGGCGAAAATCATAAAGGACCATGGAAATCTCCTTCAAAAAAAAGGACCAAGGAAATCTTCTACAAATTTTTTTTGTTTTTTTGGGGGGTTGGGGGTGTCCCACCTCCCAAGAAAATAGCTTAAAACCACCACAGGACCAATAGGTAGATACCCTGAAGAGTAGAATCCGATCGGTTCAGTGGTTACTGAGATCTTAAGGGACAGACAGACAGACAGACAGACGGACAGACGAACAGACGGACAGACAGACATCGTTCTTCTTTGTATTATAGATAGGGGCCTCCATAGGCATTTGAGTTAGAGATAAGAGGTGGAAGTTATTCTTTCCAGAGACGTTTTTTCTTGAAAGGGTTGTAGTACCCTCCCTCAAGATTGATATAAACCTTTCCCATAACCAATAACCAGCTACTCTATAAAGGAGTATGTGTCTCAGTTTGCTACTAAAAAGAACATTTTTATGCGAAAGTGATAGAACAAACCTAAGCTTAACCATGTTAAAAGAAAAATTTTGGCAGAGAGTTCACGACAAATTTGAAAAGAATAGAAAAGATTTATCCTTCCTTAAAACATTTTCTTTAAATAATTGAGATATTAAACTATTATAGATGAATACTTATTTTTATTTTAGACTATGAGATTCTGTTCGAAGGGGAATCGAGGATGCAAAAAATTGCCTAAAGCTTGCCTAAGACTTCTATTTTATAATAAAATAGCCTAAATACATCCTGAGACCTGTAAAAATTATAAATGTCATTGTTAGTAATTTTTTGATAAAAAAACTTTAGCTAAATCCATTTTAGAAAAAAGGTTTTTTTAAAACAATCAAGATACAAAAATTACATAATAAACATACATACAGACAGACAAGTAGTTAGCTTTTAAATATTTTTTTTGAATTAAATAAGAAACCAAAGTTAGAGGAGAAAGATCTTACTGCAAAAATAGTATTATTCAGTTTAATTTTTACTACCTCCATTTTCTTTTATTTTTCACAACCGAAATCTTTACAGAAAATTCATAATCCGAAAAATTGGGTTAAGAAGGCTTAAAATGTTCTACTCCAAAAAAGTTGAACTTTTTACCATAACATATAGTTAGGTTTTATTGTTTGTATGTTAAGATCTCGCTAATCACTAAAACGCTCTCCATACTATAAAGGGAACAACGTAAATCTAGTTAAATATGATTCATTTTTTTTAGGTTATTTTAATATTTTCCCTGATAAATGTACATTTAAATTATTTAGTTTGTAAATTTTGTCAAAATAAGGTTTGAATTTGAATTACAATAGAATGCAATTTAAAAGTCTACAACAAAATTTTGAAAAATAAAGATTCATTTTTGGTAGGTTTTCTTTTAAATTTTTTTAAAATTTGCTTCCAAGGATGACAATATCCATAAAAGAGAAGCTCTAATGTCTGAAGAAAGGAAAAACTCTACAAGAGTAATTATTCGTTTGCTCTCTCTTAACTCTAAGTTAAAGAGCTTGGTTTTGTGGATACAATCATCCTTGTCTTTTTTTCATGGATTTTTTTGAACAATATAAATTATAAAAACGATATTTGACAAAATGATGAAGAAAAACAAACGGTTGTACAATGTACACCTCAATTTAAAAAGACATAATAATAAGATAAAGATAGGTTCACTTCTCTAAACTGAATTATATTTTGAATGCCTTCTTTATCACCAAAACTATTTGGAGACTTAATTCATTTTAAACATTTTGTAAGCGCAGCTCCTCTATAATTTAACTCTAAAAATCAAGAAGCAGTCTCTCTCCACAAAGAATTTTATGGTTTATTTCTTTCAAAAAATTTTTGATGTTGATACCCATGATGCCGAAGGCACCGGCTAAAAAAACTGGTTTTAATCTTATGATTGTACATTTCTATATTCGTAGAAAACTGGATATAATACGATGCTAGACATAGTTTTTTCGTATGGATGAGAACCGGTTCCTATCCACCGGATTCAAATGAATACGAGAAAAAATATTGTTTTTGATTAAATTCATATTACTTTGTTTTTTTGGGGGGGGATTTGTGTCACTTTTTAATTTTTTTTGTTATATAACTTTCCTATTAATGGACACTTTCGTCCTAGTATATTTACTTAGTAAAAATAGGGTTCGGCCGGATACTTTTTTGGCCAGATACCGGATACCGGATATCCGGCAGATTTCTAATGCCGGATATCCGGTTACGGACGAATATCTTGCCAACGTTTGATATCCGAATATTTATCGGATATCCGGCCAGATAACCAAATATCCGGCGTCAAAAATCAGCCGGATAACATGTGACCGGGTAGTTTTAATATCCGGTATCCGGCCGGATATTGAAAATAACCAAATATCCAGCCGGAAAACCGGCCAGACCGGAAATCCGGCCCAACCTTGGTAAAAAAATACAATGGGGGTAAAAAAAAGTGCCCTAAACATAAACATCATTGCAGATAAGATTAGAACTTTAAAAAGGCATTCCTTAGCCTTTACTATGCAGCCATTATATAATGTTTATCAGTATTTGGAATTTCAAAATCAGCCATGTTGTATCACATAAAACGAGGATAACAACGTCCATAAAAGCGAAGCACTGAAACGGTAGGACAAACGGATATTAACACTTGTATAGTGTCAAAACTAAATAATCAGAATATAAATGTGTAAGAATCGAAGCAAAATTGTAATTAGTAAATTTGTTAAAAAACTGCTTGATACAGAATAATGTTTATGGACATACTAACATTTTTAGGACTTGTTTATAACAACATTTCTAACATGCCTAAATTAACGAAAAAAGCTATCCCTTCCAGACGGATGGACCTACCCTCATTATAGAAAAGCTTCACTTTTAAAAAGAGTATAGAACAATATCTGTCTTTCAGTCTGTATGTTCGGCTGTTTGTCTATTGTTTGTATGTTCTTCTGTCTGTATGTTTGTTAAACTGTCTGTCTGTTCTTTCCGTCTGATTGTCCATCTCTGTTTGACTTAAGATCACGCTAACTACTGAACCAATGCTTTTCATGAAATGTACTTACTGAGCATAATAATAACTAATTAACAAGTAAAAATAAGAGAGTAAATTTATTGGTCAGGAGATTTTTTAAAAAAAGGCATATATCTTAAGTAGCATCCGAGAAAATACAGTCAGATATAAAGAACAACAGCTATTATGAACTGAATAGTAGCGCTTAACCCTTACAGATCGGGGGGGGGGTCATATTGACCCCCCCCTCTAGTTTTTTCAATGTAATTTTTTTTGTAGGTAAGATGGAGAGTTGTGACTTCATGACTTTTTAAGTTTAGTAATTATGCGTCGGCAAGAGTTGTTTTTATTAGGATATCTGGTCTGTGTCGGTCGTGGTGTCCGGTCAAAGTCGGTTGGGTAGCACCAAAATTTAAAAAAATTCTAAATACTTTTGTGTATAAGGTAGAAACCTATATTTTTTTTGGTGAATACTAAGATATCAATGACCTTATGAGAAAAGTGGTGTTATGACCGTTTGACCGCACCCTGACCGACCTTATGACCGATTTTTGTCCGGCTTTTACTACAGACATATATCCTGAATATCATGGCTTCTATTGCAGCTAGAGACCTAAAATTTTTTTTGGTAAATTCTTGAGGAACAATAAACAGAAAAAAATTTTAATTGGCGCCGCCAACCGCCGTTTTACCGCCGTAACCGCCGAAAATGGCGGTTTCCGTTATTTGCCGTTTTTCGGCGATGATCAGAAAAAGTAATTTTTTTGTTATGAAAAATAAAAGTTCGTCCTAAAATTTGGTCATCCTAGCTGCAAAATTGGCCGCTCTACAGCTGTTTTAAAATTTAGCGGCTGGCCGCTAAAAAGCGGCTAAGGAGCGGCCTGGCCGCTATGACTAGAAAAAGTAATTTTCTCTAAAAATACACATGAACCACCAGAAAAAAATTTTACGTCTTTATCTGTAACAGAAGCTGAGATAGAGGGGGGGGTCAATATGACCCCCCCCCCGATCTATTAAGGTGGGAATTGGGGCCCGATCTGTAAGGGTTAATATATAACAAGGATGACAACATCCATAAAAGCGAAGCACTGAAATGGTAGGACAAACGGATATTAACACTTGTAGAGTGTCAAAATAAATAATCAGAATATAAATGTGTAAGAATCGAAGCAAAATTGTAATTAGTAATATTGTTAAAAAAACTGCTTGATACAGAATAATGTTTATGGACATACTAACATTTTTAGGACTTGCTTATAACAACATTTCTAACATTCCTAAATTAACGAAAAAAGCTATCCATTCCGGACGGATGGACCTAATCCTCATTATAGAAAAGCTTCACTTTTAAAAAGAGTATAGAACAATATCTGTCTTTCAGTCTGTGTGTTCGGCTGTTTGTCTATTGTTTGTTTGTTCTTCAGTCTGTCTCTTTGTTAAACTGTCTGTCTGTATTTCTGTCTTTCCGTCTGATTGTCCATCTTTGTTTGACTTAATATCACGCCAACTACTGAACCAATGCTTTTCATGAAACATACTTAATGGGCATAACATAGTCTCAAGTAATTTTCGGAAAAAAAAATATTCTTCCAAAAAATTTAAGTGTTAACTAATAGACTAATAGACAAAGCGATTAAAAGAGTAGATTTATTGGTCAGGAGAAATATAAAAATAGCATATATGTCAATTAGCTTCCTAGAAAATACAGTACTACAGAAAGAAGAGGGTGTCCCATAGTGTAGTGGTTAGCGCACTACGCTGTGGTTGGGAGAAACCGAGTTCAAGTCCCCACATAGACTTTGCACTTGGTTGACAAATGCTGTCGCAATTTGTTAGATTATGATCACGCAACCTTCCCTAAGATGCCCTAGGGTTGTAAGGGGGGAGATTGGTAGAATCATGGCTACAACAACAACAGTACAGAAAGAACGACATCTATTATAAACTGAATAGAAGCTTTTAATATATAAAAATTAGATTTTTCCAACCATTACTGGACGCAATACTCTGTACTAAAACTCTTAGCCTCAAAATATGGACTCAAATATTTCATGTGTCCACTGAGATGGGTTCTTAAAAGATAATGCCGCGTTTTTTCGACATTTTTTACGCTATGAATAACAAGCGCGGCATTCGCGAAATCTAAAAGAGTATACAACGATTTATTTAATTATTTAGCTTTTGTTGGTACGGCCTTCATAGAAGAAAAACAAATTATCTTCAATCCATTTTTGCTGCATTTTAATTAATGCATCTTTTTAGAGCTGTGTTAGACATTATAAAAATTGCTAAAAAATAATTTAAAATTCAGTATTCTTAAGTTATATACTCTGTTGAAATTCTATTGTCTTCGTTCAATCAATCAATGTCTAAAAAACGCCGAAAAAACGCGGCATTCATCTTTTAAAAACCCATCTCTGAAGTTAGGTTTTGTAGCATGGGAAAATAGCCTCTGAGAAAAGTTCCTAACAATATCATGTCTTCTCAAATCAAAAAGTGGAAATAAACATTTTACATTAAGATGTTTTTTTTTACATATTTGATACTTTTTTGATAATGTTTTTTGTTTCCATTCCATTGAAACATCATAGGAAAAATTATAGCTTTGTTGGCTTTGAGGGGCCAAGGACCGTGGCTAACAAAACTGGGACTATTTTTTTATTTCTATTTATTTTTCGTAAAAAAATTTCTTTATAACGGTGCGATACATGATTTCTCAATAATAACGGTTCAAATCCAGCAGATATTATTTGGTTTTGAAATCATACATGAAAATCAGTTATTTATATTAAATTTTTCACTGTGGGATTCGTCCTATATTGGATAAAAGATAAAATAAGTAAAAAAAAACTGTTTTGACCATTCATAAAAGCTAAGGTGTTGCTTGTTATCAACGGTTGCCATGCAAGTACTAGCGTCTACGCTCTTAGGGGCACTTGAGGTTGTCGACACCCACCTCCCCATTTTCAATTTTATTTATGACAAAGTATCAAAATATTGAGGGGTGGGGTAATTTGTCTTGGTATGGTGGTGGTACACTACCCCAAAATAGCTTATAAACCTTGCCAGGAACTTCAAAAAGTTAAAGAGAACCATATCGGTTCAGAGGTTAGCAAGATCATTTGGTACACACATTAAATTAAAAGAATAGAGTGGCACGAGCTATATGTAACTCTATCCATCGGATGGAGACCCTGTGCCTACTTTGAATATCAGTCAATAAAAAAGCATGTAATTTGGTATTCTTTTCATTAAGATTTGAGTTTTAAGATTCCTTGAAGCTAACTATCTATCTGCGCAAAAAAACTTTTTAAAAGCGAAGCTTTTCTATAATTAGGGTCGGTCCGTCCGTCCGTCCGTCACAAACGGATAGCTTTTTTCGTTAATTTAAACAGGTTAGAATAGTTCTATCGATTCCAAACTTTGCATGATGATTCCTGTAGTAGTTAGGTACAATTTAGAAAGCGTAGCAACTCTATAATCATTACAAGAATGCCCGTACGTCCATTTCAAACATGTTGATTTTTTACTTTTTTAACAACAAATTTTTTTGTGATCTAATCATCCGATTGATCTGATTTTTGATATGTTGATTCCTGGAACAACAAAGTATAATGTTATAAGCGAAGCAACTCTATAATCAAGTCCTAAAATGTAAGTATGTCCATAAACATTATCATGTATCAAGCAGTTTTTCAACAAATTTACTCACAATTTTGCTTCGACTCTTATACATTTATATTCTGATTATTCAGTTCTTACACTATATAAGTGTAAATGTCCGTTTGTCCTACCGTTTCGTTGCTTCGCTTTTATGGATGTTGTCATCCTTGTTTTTAGAATTATTAGTGCTATTCAAAATATTGTATTCAAGATGTTCTTATTTTGTAGTTGAGAACCCTGACTTAAAAAGACCTCACAATAGTAGTAAACTTAAGAATTCTGAATGAAGTGTGGCTCAAAAATTGCTAGATTTTTTTTCCATTTACATATATATGTGTGATACTTTTAAAACTGATTTTGATACAGTACTTTTAATATATTAAATCTATATTCTATTTTGTGTATCCTTTACTGTATAACTTTATAAATTTAGTTTTAAATCAATGTTGCTTTTTAGAAGACACGCCAAGGCCTTTTAAAAATTAAGTAAAGTATTTCGAAATTTCGTTACTTTGTCAGTTTCCTACTCTATAACTTTTTCTAGCTGACATTTCTCATAATTTACGATCTTTTTCTTATTACCGTTGAAGTCGCTAAAGATACCTTTTTAAAAAAGCAAAGCTGTTCTATAATTAATGGCGGTCCGTACGTCAGATTTTAAAGCTTCTTCTTTGAGAATGTTGTCATCCTTGTTTTAATAAATTTTAATATTAATGTAATTCTAGACATAAGGAATAGCATGAAAATAAAAGATGCTGAACTTTACAACTATTAATATTTTTATCCTAGTTTAAAAGAAGAAACTAAAAAACTGACCAAAAATAATTTATTTTACTATTATGTACTAAAAACACCTTTTACAGCTAACATTTAAAGCTATTTATATGCAATGATAACTTTTAAGGCAAACCCATTCTTCAGTCTACAAGTGAAAAACTTTGTTACCTCCAACTTTATACCTGTTGGAATATTGGTGGGTGGGGGTATGTGAAATCCGATTTCTTCTGGGTTATGGGAGTCAAAAAATTTTTGTACTTCCCTGGAATTTTAAAAAATCAAGATTTGATATAAGTCTCATTATATTGTCTTTAAGCCAACGAATGAGAGAACTTTGGGTACCAGTATAATGTCCCCTTCCCTCCCAGAGCAACAAGGATGACAACATCCATAAAAGCGAAGCACTGAAACGGCAAGACAAACGGACATTATCACGTGTATTTTGTCAGAACTGAATAAGCAGAATATATGAAAATGTATAAGAGTCGAAGCAAAATTATAAGTAAATTTGTTGAAAAACTGCTTGATACAGGTTAATGTTTATGGACATACTTACATTTTTGTTTCGCGTATGATATTGTACTTTGTTGTCTCAGGAATCAGTATACGAAAAATCAGATCAATTGGATAATTAGATCACATAAAAAAAATCAACATGTTTAAAATGGAAGTACGGACATTCTGGTAATGATTATAGAGTTGCTACACTTTCTAAATCGTACCTAACTACTACAGGGATCATCATGCAAAGTTGAAATCGATAGGACAATTCTAACATGCCTAAATTAATGAAAAAAGCTATCCGTTACAGACGCTGCTCGACCAATTACGTGATAAATATTAGCTTTCTAATAAAATGCGCTAAATTACGTGCGTATAGTAAAGTGTACTTACATTGGATATATTATTATTTGGATCAGATTTTCATGTTCTCTAATAAATTGAAAATTGCAGCTGGCTAAAATAACGCCTCCCTTCCTCCCCCTTTACCCAACCCAATGGTACTGGATAAACGAATTGACCAATATACGAATTCCATATTAGCAAGTTAAATTGACGACAATTTTTCCCCTGTCATAATATCCACGTATACAGTATGACCCTCGAAAAAGTATTTTTAAGCATCTGCAGCCCTTATTTCTCAATGAATTATCAAAAAATGCATATGTCCTTGTTCTCCATAGTATTCCACGTAAGTAGATATAAAAATATTTTTTTTACCTCCATTAACACCGGAGATTTTTAGAGCTAAAGTTTTGAAAAAGTGACTGAGAAAAAGAATTTTTTTTGTTTCTCTTATTTTTTGGATGGTTATATTATGTTTTTTCTGGCAACTAAATAATGAGACACAAAGAAAAACAAGTTAACTAATTATTTCTTTTTTATTCCACAAAAAAATATAAATTTTTAATGGCAAAAAATACTACTGAATGAATTGATTATTTGCAAATTTTAAGTTATTTATTAACCCTTATTTATAGAAAAGGATTAATTATGACAGTTGCTCCGCCTACTTTTCTGACATCTCAATTATTTAATAGGGGGTAAATTAAGCTTTTTAGACTAAAAAATCATTATGTTTTATTTTTATTTTCTTTATAACTTTTTTGTTATTAAAGTTAGGATTGTGAAACAAAAACAATTTTCCTGCTATATTCATAGAGATTTATTTGTTTTTTTAATCTTAAACAATTTTGCCTAATAAGTAGGGTTTTCAAAATATCATTAAACTAAAAAGACTCAAAAAATATGTGTAAAACAATGCTTTTTACTCAAAAACTAAATTTTTTATTTCATTTTTGTATAAAGTTTCTGCTAGTAACAAAAATAAAAGGATTTCTAGCTTAATTTTGCTAAAAAAATCGTTTCATGTTAAAAGTTACTTTTTCCTCAGTCACTTTTTCAAAACTTTAGCACTAAAAATCTCTGGTGTTAATGAAGGTAAAAAAAATATTTTTATATCTACTTACGTGGAATACTATGGAGAACAAGGACATATGCATTTTTTAATAATTCATTGAGAAATAAGGGCTGCAGATGCTTAAAAATACTTTTTCGAGGGTCATACTGTATACTACAACCAAATTGTACTTACTTTCTAGATGAACTTCGCAAATAGAAAATAGGTACTAGTATTCTAATCAACAATTATAAAATAATAATAACAGAGATGGGTTTTTAAAAAAATGCCGCGTTTTTTCGACATTTTTTAGACATTGATTGATTGAACGAAGACGATATCGTTATATAGAGTATACAACTTAAGAATTCAAAATTATAATTTTGCCATTTGCATAATTCACTTTTGTTGAAATAATTAAATAAATAGTTGTATACTCTGTCTAATCAATCAATCAATCAAGAAACGCGGCATTCATCTTTCAAAAACCCATCTCAGTGCAAAGACATAGGACGTACAAGGGCAGAGAGGGGGGGGGATTAGAAATGGGTGACAGCACCCACCCCCTGAAGAAAAAAGGTAGAAGGTGTCTTAGATTTTACTCATCCTGACAATTTTTTGTGATGGGGTTACATTGCCCTTCCAAAAAAAAACTCTAAAACCACCAAAAGATATATTTACTTGTGGCTTCAACCTCAATTCAAAGAACTTTCATTGAACTTAGGGAAATTGTAAAAAAAAACCTATAGCTTCGTTCTCTGAAAAGCATCAAATATATTAATAGAAGTCCAGAGCTGGATCTTTAAATCATTTTAACGGTGCGCTAAATCACCCCGCGCCGAATTTCAGCCAATCACAGCGGCGCATCTGTATGAATAAAGGTCTTAAGAAGTAGTTAGACATTCAATCTTTTTGCATTTGGATAAGATATTATATATTAATAATGGGAATGTTGTCAAAAAATTTCAGCCTTTTATCTTTTATAGGCGCCGAGTAAATCACGTTTCCCCCAAACTAAGACGAACAGACAGACATTTCAAATTATAGAGTAGCTTCGCTACTAAAAACACATTGGGTATTTTTTTATTTCAGCAACGCTTCATATAAGTCCTAGGATGGTTTTATACTGTTTCAGTTTTAATTTAAAAATCAGGTTGGTTTTAGGCTATATTCTTGCCAATTTCTATATTTGTTTATTTTTAATTTTACTTGTGTCTGTCTTTGAATGCACTATGCGCTTGTAGTAACGCACACACATACATTATAATGTGCAATCGTATGTAACTTTTATACTTAGCAACATACACAATTAGAGCCCTGGTAAATCAGAATAGTTATTTATTGCAACTTATTAAAGACATCTTTCCGTGGATATTAAAATTAAAACTTCGTAAGATTATAAACAGTTTTGTTAGCCCTGAGGAACCAAGGGCACGGGATTTCAAAACTGGTGTTGATTTTATGATTTTTTATTTTAATATTTATGGAAAATTGTCTGACATGCGATGCTCTACATAATTTTTCAGTGTAGCTAATAACCGGTTATAATCCAGCGGATATTAATCGGTTCCAAAACTTATCAATATATTAGCTTGAATATATAGAAAAATAACTTCAACTTTCAACTAGGACATTTCAACTATCTAAAATAGAAATAAAAAATAAATACATACCATAACATTCATTTAACTATAATACATATAATACAAAAAAAAACTATAATGATCAATTGTAACACAAAAGTAAGAAATCACAAAGTAAACTATGACTGTACAAAGTTGTAATCTTGTTTTTTTTTAAATTTGTTAATACTTAGAGATATAGATAGTTGTTAGTAATAGTTATTTCTCGTATCGTATTATAAACGGCTTTCCGCGGATATAGAATGTACAATTATAAGATTAAAAATAGTTTTTTTTAGCCCCGTGGTGCCGAAGGCACCGGCTAAAAAAACTAGTTTTAATCTTATGATTGTACATTTCTATATTCGTAGAAAACTGGATATAATACGATGCTAGACATAGTTTTTTCGTATTCATGAGAACCGGTTCCTATCCACCGGATTCAAATGAATACGAGAAAAGCTTTTAGATCAAATTTATTTTTAAAAAAAGATTGAGTTGAGCTTTTACCGAGGCGTTAAGTTTCAGACAGACAGTTTAATATAGTTATTAAGTTAGGGCTCCATCTCTCTATGATGAGGGTAAATTCCACAACAATAACTAAAAATTACTCAGAGAGGAAGAAAAATAACGCATAGAAAGAAAAGAAATAGGGAAACCATGGGAGAGGGGAGGGGGGGGGGAGGGTGAATGAAAAAGAAATCTACAAACTAATTTCCTAAAAATCACAGCAACAGGAAGCAACTGGTATAAAATAGTTTGATTTTCTTGGGAAAATATTAGTTTTATTTTGACAATGCTGAAATTTGGATTCCTAGTTTTCCTAGCTACACATGTTATGTGTGGTGTAAGGTTAGTTTGCTAATAATTTGTATCGCTGCGGCTCTATATCTCTAAATATTTGAAAATATGCTTCTAACTGTTAATGACAGACAGACAGACAAACAAACATCGTTCTCCTTTGTATTTTATGTAGTGTATCTTGAATTTATGGTGAAGAATATTATATAATTAGACTAAATGATCGTTTAGATTCGCAGCATACTTTTCTTGTTAATGCCATTTCAATTTTTGGTCACAAAATATTAAGCACAGCTGCTTTAAAACTATGTTGCAAATTATGACATGTCTCTAAATCTTACATATTTTAAAATTATGTTTTAAATAAGTATACGATGATTAATAAGATAAAAAGGAAAAGCTGGTATTTAGTTTATTACTATAATTAGCATTTATTTGTTAAAAATTATCTTAATGATAAAATGTTTCAATGCTTGCAGTGATAGGATAACGGGCAAGGAATGTTAACACTTCAATCTAAAGAAAAAAAAGCAATAAATGAGGACCGTATTTACATAACTTTTGGCATCAGTTTTTTCAGTTCATCCTTTTCCTTGCACGTTTGTCACAAATGTTATCCTTTTAAACCGTTTCAGGGAGAAACGGCAGGTAAATGCTCCACCACCATCAGTTGCTGCACCTTTCATCCCAGGAGCTCCATTTCCAGACTGTCAAACCTATTCTGGCAGGAGATGTATATTCCCATTCAAGTATAATGGATTTACATACAAGTAAGGTTTAAATTTAATAGCTGGAATCCTTACAAATCCATACAAATACAAATGCCCATGCAATTTTTGTTTTCAAAGTTCAGAAATGTTTTGTAATTATGAGACAAAGTATTTCATAAAATTAAAATTTTTCAAAGATTCATAAATCAGTATGTGCATTAGGGAAGTAAAAAATCGAAAATTACACAAATATAATGGACCTAGAACTTCATTTTAGGGTTCAATTGTCATTATTTTATTAGGGTGCTGGATTTAGATGGTGGTCAAAATTCAAAAAAAATAACTTTAAATGTGCATTATATTTTTTGCTCAATTTAGTTCCTGCACCCGTGATTTCTCGGAGAATGGTGCGGCATGGTGCGCATATGATACAAGATTAGATGGCACTGCTTTTGATAATCGGTGGGGGGATTGTGATCCCACATGTAAGTATGATTATTTTAACAAGGTAGTACTCCTAGTAGTTGAAAATTAAATTCTTTATAAAGTACAAAGTTTATGGAAGATTTATATTTGCTACAATTAGCTGGAATTGAAGAACTATAGGAAAGTGTAAAGTAATTTTTTTTGGTTTTGGAAGGCTACAGATAATAAATGGGTGGAGTTCCAATAGAACAATGTAATACATTTGTAATACACCATTTTTCCATAAACTTGTTAATTCTTATTTTTAAAAGCGAAGTATTTCTATAATTAGGGTCGGTCCGTCCGTGTGTCCGTCCGTCCGTAACGGATAGCTTTTTCGTTAATTTAGGCATGTTAGAATTGTCCTATCGATTTCAAACTTTGCATGGTGATTCCTGTAGAAGTTAAGTACGAGTTAGAAAGCGTAGCAACTCTATAATCATTACCAGAACGTCAGTACGTCCATTTTAAACATGTTTTTTTTTTACATTTTTAACAACAAATTTGTATGTGACCTAATTTTCCGATTGGTCTGATTTTTGGTATACTGATTCCTGGGACAACAAAGTACAATATTAAAAGCAACGCAACTTTATAATCAAGTCATAAAAATATAAGTATGTCCATAAACATTATCCTGTATCAAGCAGTTTTTCAACTAATTTACTTACAATTTTGCTTTGACTCCTATACATTTACATTCTGATTATTCATTTCTGACATTATACAAGTGTTAATGTCCGTTTGTCTTACCGTTTCAGAGCTTCGCTTTTATAGATATTGTCATCCTTGTTTAGTCTGTGAATTCGAGATACTACCCACTCCCATTCCAAACTTAATTTGCAAGACAGAATTTGGCCCAGACCCAAACAGAGCATGCGTTTTCCCCTTCAGGTAAGGATGCTGTCTAAAATGGTGCAAAAAATGGGGACAAATTTCAAATTGATTTGACGGGGCTGTTTATTTACGTCACAAGTGAGGGGAAAGAAAAGGGAAGGAGGAAAGAAACCCCCTAGAAAATAGATGGGGGTATGACGTCACACGCCAAAACAATTTGAAATTTGTCCCTATTTTTTGCACCATTTTAGACAGCATCCAGGTAAGTTCTTACCAGCGAAGCTACTCCATTTTTGGTTTATCTTATAAAGAAATATAAATCTTAGAAAATATAAAAAGGAAAATACATTTAAATTCATGTTTGTCCAAAAGTTTAATAATCTTTATGTTACTATCCTTAAAAAAACAACATTTCCTTATGATTTTTGTTTAATTTATCAAAAATCATAAAGTGCAGAGTATTTTGGACGTCAGTTTGACAGACATGGCTCTAATTTGTCTAAAGGCCTCGAGGGGCACTTGCGGGAAGGGGAAGGGTAAGACGACCCTTTCCATTTTTGTAGGTATTTTTTCTAGAAGCGATTTCTCTTGTGAGCAACGTGAAGGTACCTTCCTTCAAAATTATTATGAACCTATAAGAGGCTGTAAAGGGAAACCATTTTGGTCCAGCGACTAGCGAAATCTTAAGCTATATACAAACACACACACTAACAGACATCCTGTTTCTTTTTTTTATTTAGGCACAATGGTCAAATATACCACTCTTGTGCACAATGGACTTTTGGGGGCAGAAATAGAAGTAAGTTTTTGTTATTCATTTTAATGGTTACAGATACTTTTTTGCATAAAAGGTAAAAATTACTCTGAAAAAATTTAGAAATACACACTTTAGAATGTATGTAGATTGTAGATTTTCAAATTACAAATTGGTAAAAGAAGGATTTATTTAAATAGTTTTAAACAAAAAGAATAAAATTGTAAAAACTTTTTCGGTGTCAATTCTGTTGATAAGCAATCTGAATGTTTTTGGTTGGCTATATTTCATACAGTAATAGTGTATAACACTGAAATATATTATTTACATGTTATTAGTGAATTGATCATAAAATGCCTAAGTATTTATGTCGAATATTTGGCATTATATATATATTTATAACAGTGGTCATAACTCAAGAAATTTTTACTAAAGGATATTAGATTGACATAAAAAAATGTTGACACTGAAAATTTTACTTTAGATGATTACTGGTGTTCTACTAAAACTGACAGATTCGACAACCACATAAACGGCCAGGGCAACTATGGCTTCTGTCCCCAGTGTGACCCTATATGTGGTACACCCTGTTCTGACGCACCTTCGGCTCCTTTCTTTGGTTTGGGTGCTGCTCCTGAGGCTCCGGAAGCTGCTTCTTTCAGCTCTGGCGATGCTCCTGCTTAAAAAAAACTTAATTTCAGTGATAAAAAGCAATAAAAGATTTAGCTCTTTCATATAAATCAGTAAAATAGAAATCTAACTTAAGTAATTAATTTTTATAGTATAAGGTTAATTAAGTTACGTTGGACAAATGGAATTTCATATTCTAGTTTTATAGTTGATTTATATATCTTAAATTATTATGTATTTATTTAATAAATTATTCTAATCTAAACATCTTTTTTTCTGCACTGTGTAATTTAAAAAAAAACATGTTATATATGGGATAACATTTTTTTATTATGATTTTTAAAAGCGAAGCTTTTCTATAATTAGGGTCGGTCCGTACGTCCGTCCGTCCGTAACGGATAGCTTTTTTCATTAATTTAGGCATGTTAGAATTATCCTATCGATTTCAAATTTTTCATGGTGATTCCTTTAGTAGTTAGGTACAATTTAGATAGCGTTGCAGCTCTTTAATCATTACCAAAATGTCCGTACGTCCATTTTAAACATGTTGATTTTTTTTACTTTTTTAACAACAAATTTTTATGTGAACTAATCATCTGATTGATCTGATTTTTGGTATATTGATTCCTGGGACAACAAAGTATAATGTAATAAGCGCTTTTATGGATGTTGTCATCCTTGTTTTAATATCATCATTAAATACCAAGGTTATTAGCCATTGATGTTTATATTATAATTTTCTTGAAGATGTCAAATTCTGGATCTACTGCAGTTCACGGTAAAATATTGCTGGTAAGCAATATTTCCAAAAATCTATGAATTTTAAAGGCTGTTAGCTGCTAAACGACTAAACGTACAGATCATACCCGCACACCATTTTAAGCGGCATAAGAAGGTCTACAAATAATCTGGAATAGCCAAGATCCAATTTTGCACAGGGAAAGCTTCACTGAAGAAAACACGCGTAAAATAGGTCTTTTTCGCGCATTTCTCTGCACTGCGAGATAATTATGCATTATTGATTTATGGCTATTCCAGATTATTTGTAGGCCTTTTTATGCCGCTTAAAATGGTGTGCAGGTATGATCTGTACGTTCAGCCGTTTGGCAGCTAGCAGCCTTTAAAATTCATAGATTTTTGGAAATATTGCTTACCAGCAATATTTTACCGTGAACTGCAGTAGATCCCAAATTCTAAACATCCTTTTTTGAATGATTTCTTACTGAAAAAAACAGTATTATAATTTTTCAAAACTTTCTTAAAATAAAAATACAAATTTCACTATTATTAGCCTTACAATCCTTGTTTGACTAAAGATTTACATTGTTTTAGATTGCTCAAAACAGAGGGCTTGAAAAAGCCATTGCTTTACTACAACATTATTAATAGCATCGTATTATACACAGCTTTCTAGGGATATTAAATTGAAAATTTATAACATTAAAATCAGTTTTGTTTACCTTGCTGGATTAGAACCAGTACTAACCAACTGGATATTAATCGGATTCGAACCCCTGCTGAAAAAAAATACTTTCTTTGAGATTGAAATTGTGTTCACCCCCAAACTTTTATAGACACGATCTCTCATGCGCTGGTTTAAAATCTTTTTGCACTTAATTGAATAGGACAAACCTTCAGTATCAATTAAAAAATATTATAAAACGGTATACCAAGAATAATTCTCTAAACTCTAAGAATCTCTGTAAGGCGAATGACTTAGCAAGTTTGATTCCAAGCCTTTTTTAGAGACACCACACATATATGTATTACAGTGTCCCGGATTAGAAAACTTTTGTTAAAATTTTGGCCCCAAATATGGTTGATTTATGCAAAAAAAATTACCCATGCAAAATATTTTTTCTGTAATGCAAAAATTGTGACGGTACAAGCACTTTGACATTTTGAGGCCCCCCTTATGGAGGTCAAAAATTCATTGCATTAGAACTATGGCTTCATGGTGCTCCCAGGAAAGGCCTTGAGGAGTAGAATCGGGAACTTTGTTCATTTCAAAATATCTCGCTCCTACCCTGAGAAAATCTCAAAAAAAATCTATAAATTGGACAATTCTCAATAAACTCTAAAAAATGTAAGTTTTTTTAGTCATTTCTAAGGTTAGAAACGAAATATTTTGAAACGGACAAAGTTTCCTAATTCTACTTCTCAAGGCCTTTCCTGGGAGCACCATGAAGCCATAGTTCTGGGGGCCAAAATTTTATCATAATTTTTCTAATTCGGGACACTGTAAAATATATAAAGTTAATCAAACCAAAATCAAGAAAATGATATTCTAAAACTCATGCTAGGTTAAAAAGGATATTTTAAGTATACATAGAGAATTACTAAAACAAGGATGCCAACATCCATAAGTAAAGAAGCACAAAATTTTTGTGGATGGGACTGACCGTCATGGTTGTTTTCTTCAAACGACTGGAAATTTAATTTTGATATCATTAACTAAAATAAAAATTTTGAAAATCGGACCATAAACACCAAAGATATGGGGGAAAATGTGGAAAATTAAAAAAAATAGCCCAAAAACTGCTAAAAATCCGTCCGACCGCCATTGATGTTTTATGGTTATTTGTGCTCTTTAATGATGGGAATGTTGTCAAAAAATTTCAGAATTCTATCTTTAATAGGAGCTGAGTAAATCCATAGCGTTACGGACGGACGGACGGACAGACAAAGTTAATTATAGAGTAGCTTCGCTACTTAAAAATGAACTTGTTGCTTTCATTTCTAAACATCATTACACTTGATAAAAATAGTATAGTTTTCTTTACCCTCTTTATTTTTTAAATTTAGTAGCGAAAAAATAATGGATGAAGTATCATACGGACAAAGTGAGTCATATAATAAATGCTCAGAGTTCATGAAATTCTCCACACAAAAAAAAATATTAGCCGTCTAATTAATGTCAGCTTTTAAAAGCAATCTAATATGCTACATAGAAATTGAATTTCCACCAGAGAGTATTACATACAGATTGCTGGACAAGGTGAATTATAGAATAGGTGTTCATTGTTGGTAGCTGAGTAATTACAGGCGGTCAGACAAACTGATTTATAAAATAACTATGCTCTTAAAACGTATACTTATAATATAACTTTCTAGTAAATGTATTATTTTAGGTTACATTTCTTTTTAAAAGCGAAGCTTTTCTATAATTAGGGTAAGTCCGTCCGTCCGCCCGTCCGAGATAGATAGCTTTTATTCGTTAATTTAGGCATGTTAGAATTGTCCTATCGATTTAAACTCTGCATGCTGATTCCTGTAGTAGTAAGGTACGCTTTAGAAACGTAGCAACTCTATAATCATTACCAGAATGTCCGTATGTCCATTTTAAAAATGTTGACTTTTTTACTTTTTTAACAACAAATTTTTATGTGATCTGATTATCCGTTTGATCTGATTTTTGGTATATTGATTACTGGGACAACAAAGAACAATATTATAAGCGAAGCAACTCTATAATCAAGTTCTAAAAATGTAAGTATGTCCATAAACATTATAATGTATCAAGCAGTTTTTCAAATTTACTTACAATTTTGCTTCAACTCTTATTTACTAAGTATATTTGCGATTACTTTTATTTAATGAAATCTTCCAATTTTTAACATTTACAAAACAGCCTGCTTTATTGCATCAAGATCCATGACAGATCTATATAGGAAATAAACGTCTATAAATGAGCTCGAGTCTTCCAATGGTAAAGTGTTTAAAACTCATAGTGCTCCAATAATCCTCATTAAACTCTCATTGACCAAAGCGATAAGACCTTTATTCTATTTGTTTATGGAATGAATTAAGTTTTTCACTTCATGTAGATATTTGAATTACATTGAAGTATTTAATCCTTTTTTCATAAATAAAAAATATACGTTCACAATAGAGTAAATCTAAGAAAACTGTATTTTAAAAGAATTCGATTGTGGCGACACTTCCTTTGTGTTAAAATATTAAAACTAAAATTTTAATCATATTAACCCTTTGGTGATGGTAATGTGAAAATAATATAATTGAAAAAATATTTTTAAAATCATTTAAATTAATAAATATTTACTTCTTTCTTTTAGATAGTAATGGCGGGGGAGGAAAATTGATTTATTGAGAAATAGATAAATAGATATGTACTTATAGAAAACTAGCCAATAGCGATATAGTTATATTGAGCCAACTCTAGTACTTTTATATTCTGATTATTCAGTTCTGACACTATACAAGTGTTAATGTCTGTTTGACCTACCTTTTCAGTGCTTCGCTTTTATGGATGTTGTCATCCTTGTTTATTAGTTGGAAAAGAAACGGATTGATAACCGTACAGAAAAATGAGTTTTATATCATATGAATAAGAGAAATTTAAAGCCTTTTTCTTTTTAATATCACCAGGGGGTAGCATAAATGGCATAATGGTTTTCATTTCAGGAATAAGGAATAGGGCAAAATAAAAACTATAATTCTAAAATTTAAAACTGTAAAAAAAATAATTAACACTCCTAAAAATCATTTTATGGCAAGAAGAAAGCTTTCCTTATTATTATAAACCTGTCGGCCAAGCTGTTTCAGAGATATAACTGGACATGCACCGCCATCAAAATATACATACACAAATAGCGTATAATTCCTCTTATGACCTCAAACCAAAAAACAAAACAAAAAAACATCACCTCTTTTCCTTATTTTCAACCATTAATTAACCTAACCTAACCTAAAGTAAGCATAACAAACATATTTAGTTAAAAGAATATTAAAAGACTTTTTTTTATAAAATATTAATCCCTTATTTCCTGAAAAAAAATGTGAGGTTAAAAACTAATTAAACAAAAAAAATCTGTCAACTCACTTCACACAAGAAATACATTTAGGTTTCCTTTCATTTCATATGGACCTCCATTTTTTCTATTTTTTTTTATACCCCTAGCATCTAAGAAAACCAAATCCGAAGGAGTAGTTAAAGGGCTGTAATATAGCCTAAAAGCTAAACAATACGTAAATAAAACATTCCAGGAACCTATGTAAAGCTTCCGCCAAAAGAAAGAGTGAATCGTAAGCTTTAGGCAAAAATCCTTACTACTTTATATTATAGGATAGAATAAATTTACATTATTTGATATTTGATTTTTAGGTAGTAAAGCTCTCTATTTCTCTCTCTCTCTCTCTCTCTCTCTCTCTCTCTCTCTCTCTCTCTCTCTCTCTCTCTCTCTCTCTCTCTCTCTCTCTCTCTCTCTCTCTCTCTCTCTCTCTCTCTCTCTCTCTCTATCTCCCTCTCTTCCTCTCTCTCTCTCTCTCTCTCTCTCTTTCTCTTTCTCTCTCTCTCTCTCTCTCTCTCTCTCTCTCTCTCTCTCTCTCTCTCTCTCTTTGTCCTAAGATGGTGTCAGACAGACAGATATTGCTCTACTTATATTTTTATTTAGAAGTAAGGATGTCTGTCAGTCTGTGAGTAGCGAAGAATCCTGCTAACTGCTGAACCGATAAAACCTCAGGTGACTCTAGATGCTTCTAGAGGCAAAGCCGCTGATGTGGATAAAGAGAGGTCTTAATTCAAGGGACATTTTATTCTTTTGATGAATTTGTGCCTCTAAAACTTGCAGAATCATTCAATATCAACTGAATAACCTCCCAAAAATATCAAACTCTCTTTCAAAAAAAAAACTTTTGGAATTTTTGTGTAGAAGAGGCAGGATGGATTTCTATTTGTACTGAAAGATCTCGCCAACCGTAGGACCGATATTAATCTTATAGCTCTTAAAATATATAGCAATAGCCAAGGAGGAAAGGGAAAAATTAAATTATTCTGGTACCCAAAGTTTGAAAATTTGCTCAAATAAATATTAATTCTGAATTGGCTTTTTTCAACTAGTAGTGTCCAAACCTTTAAGTTAACAACCATTAATTTACAGAATCTTTTTAAAAGCGAAGCTTTTCTATAATTAGGGTCGGTCCGTCCGTACGTCCGTCCGTTCGTCCGTCCGCCTGTCCGTCCGTCCGTCTGTCCGTCCATCCGTCCGTACGTTCGTCTGTTCGTCCGTCCGTCCGTAACGGATAGCTTTTTTCGTTAATTTAGGCATGTTAGAATTGTCCTATCGATTTCAAATTTTGCATGGTGATTCCTTTAATAGTTAGGTACGATTTAGCAAGCGTAGCAACTCTATAATAATCACTAAGATGTCCGTACGTCCATTTTAAACATGTTGATTTTTTTACTTTTTTAACAACAAATTTTTATGTGATCTAATCATCCGATCGATCTGATTTTTGGTATATTGATTCCTGGGACAACAAAGTATAATGTAATAAGCGAAGCAACTCTATAATCAAGTCATAAAAATGTAAGTATGTCCATAAACATTATCCTGAATCAAGCAGTTTTTCAACAAATTTACTTACAATTTTGCTTTCACTCTTATCATTTATATTATGATTATTCAGTTCTGACGCTATACAAGTGTTAATGTCTGTTTGTCCTACCGTTTCAGCGCTTCGATTTTATGGATGATGTCATCCTTGTTTTTATCATCATTGGGGATGTATATCAATTTATCTCCATTGTCTTATCCCTTAATATCCCTGAAAATAACAAAATTTACCCCTTTTATTTAAATTGAAAAATGTACACGCCATAATTTTAGATTTTGATAATATGTTATACCCCAAGACATCTACATAACTGTTTTATACATTTTACCCAGAGTGTAAGGGAGGGGACAATGGATCGAATATTCAATTTTTAGGAGTCTTAGACTTTGGGTACTGGCTTAAAGGGAATGTGCAAGAATTTAGCAGTTTCTGACTGACTTTGGATACTAGCGCATGAAATGCCGCTAACTCGTTTGTTAGTTTTGCAGAAAAGTATCAATAAACTTAATTTGTTATGATGTGGCTGGTTTTAACAATTTTTTTTCTCTCCAGAAAATATCATTTCATAGATACAAACTTTATTGTGATATTTGTTTAATAAACAATCTAAGAATCCAATTAAATTTTGGGTTATGGGGCTATGGGATGAATGGGTTCCAGGGAGATTTTTCTAGTTATTAATTACAGAATGGTTACGTCAGTCTGATGTGCTGGTAATACAATTTTCAAATAAATGCTTTTTTCTTGGAACTTTCTTCTTATTTTATAGATTTCTGTATTCTATTAACTCTCCCTTTACAATTTCCTCCATATTTTCTGGAATAATCTGGATTTCAAGGTCTTTCAGCAAATACTCTTAAATTGAATTAATTGCCCATTGTCCCCTCCCTTACTCCCTGCATTTTACCAGAAACTTAGTCCCTAGACATATAATGCTCTGTATTTGAAGGGGCATAGATAGACAGAAAAAGAGCTTAAGTGGTTAGCTAGATCTTAAGGGACAAACAAAAACCGTACTACTTTATATAATAGAAGGATAATTGCGCAGCTATCCAATAATTCGCATTTTCTGTACGATAAAGAAATGTCCGTACTTTTAGTAAAAGGTAATAATTATAGTTATGTAGTTTTCATGTCGTTTTATAACGTTATATCAATAATAATAATATGTTAGCCATACCACTTTTATACATTTCTAATTAATAAATAAAACGTCCTGGAATTAAAATTGTTGTTATATATCCTATAATATAAAGTAGTAAGGATTTTTTTCTTTAGCTAAAGATTTCTGTAACTAATAAACCGATTGGGGTTTCCATTTTATGAAAGCTGTACAGCGGTTCGGGATGGGTTTAGGCTAATTTATATTTCAGATTCAAGTCTTGAATTGATTTCAGGCTATTTTTCTACCCTTCCCTTTTAGATGCTAGAGGCGAAACCGCTAGTATAAGTTAAATAGAGCTTTAGATCGTTACTTATAAATAATGATGAAAGTTAAACTCAACAAGTAACTTCACGTCCCTTTAAAAAGAATGTTAAGATAATATTACTTAGTTATGGTTAAACTACCATCCAAATACTCATATATATGCTAAACATTTTCCTTAAACATTTTTTCTCTCTAGAAAACATAAGATATACATGAGAGGCTCGGGTCGAAAAATAAGAAAATATCTGAAATAATATTTATATAATTATTAATCCTACGATTAAAAGTATAGAGTAGCTATGCTACCAGAGAAACGTTCCTAATTAAATGTTCTAAAGTGACATCTTATTCACGATGCTCATAGAATAAATATCATAGAGTAGATATTTTTCAAACAGAGGTTTCCACAAAGAAAAACATGATTAAGAAACAATTTCGCCAAAGAAAGGCTTAATTTTACATGGGCGTCTAATGGGGTTTATTCTGGGGATAATTCGAACCCTCAGAAAACGATTAAATTTAAACAATCTCTCCCCAAAAACAATATCACTCTAATTAAGGACAAATTGAGACTCTTTATATACTCACTCTATGTTAATAAAATTAAGGACAAAGTAAGTCTCTTTATCTACTTACTCTATGTAAATAAAATTAAGTATATAGGAAGTATCCTTATCTACTTACTCTATGTTAATAAAATTAAGTATATAGAAAGTCTCTTTATCTACTCACTCTATATTAATAAAATTAAGTATATAGGAAGTATCTTTATCTACTTACTCTATGTTAATAAAATTAAGTATATAGGAAGTCTCTTTATCTACTCACTCTATGTTAATAAAATAAGTACATAAGAAGTATCTTTATCTACTCACTCTATGTTAATAAAATTAATTAAATAGGAAGTCTCTTTACCTACTTACTCTATGTTAATAAAATTAAGGACAAAGCTAAAGGTTGGAAACTTCACGATAATCCTTTAACTAAGAAATCGAGTACATTTATATTCAAGAGTAGAGCAGCTAAATTAACAAGTAGCACTAACACATGATTTTTAGAAGCACCGCGTAAAAAAGGCAAATTTTACAACGTTACAACTCTTTAAAAATACATCTTATTAGAAGAAAATAGGACGTCGATGACTCCATCGAGATACTTAAACCAAATTAAAATTTGTCCCCTTCTTAAAGAGGAACTTTTCAATAGCTTCTATTTTTATAACTGTAAGACAAAACATCCAACTGACATAACCTTACCTTATTACCTAGAGAAAATGCGCTTAAATATTTGCACTTCGCGCTCTATGTTTGCGTTATCAAATCTAGGCCATCTTGGATTATTTCTAGGTGGTTTTCAGCCGGTTTCAATGATGTTAGAACTTTTTAACCAGACTTTGGCCGAAAGCATTAAGGTGTATATAATATATGTGTACTAGCGGCTTCGCCCCTAGCCTCTAGGGGCTTTGCCCCAAGAGGTTTGATCAAACCAATTTTTCGTATTTTAGATTTAAAGGAAAATTTAAAAAAAAAAAAATTTTTTTTTTGGGGGGGGTATTTTTATTTGGGGGGGTGAAGGTGTCCCACCTCCCAAGAAAATAGTTATAAACCTTCCCGGGACCTATGAGAAGCTACCCTGTAAAGGAGAACCCGATCGGTTTAGCGGTTAGCGAGATCCTTCGCTACAAACAAACAAACAGACAGACATCGTTCTACTTTGTATTATAGATATACCTAAAGATCTAATAAACGGCGTTCTTCAATTTTCAGAGTAGGTTATTAATGGTCCTGGGAATGAAATTAATTGTGACATCAACTTTGGGGTAAAGACCTTATAGAATAGATGCGAAGCTACCAGCTAGTACTTTTTAAAAAGTGGCTAGATGTACATGAGAAATATACTTTACAGTTTTTGTTAATAATTTAAAACCCAGTCGTACAGTCCTAAAATGAAAACCCACTAAAATTTCTAAATTAATATATCAATAAGAATTGTATTTTGAAATTGAATGGATGGTTTTTCCGTTTATTTAGATCTTTATCATTTATCAGACCGCATTCCATCTTCAACAATAAAACATGGATACTATAGGTTCTCTGAAAACAAAAGTTTGACCATAAAAAAATAATATCAAGTACATTTATTACAGGGTACATAATAGGTATTTCTCGCATCGTATTATAAACAGCTTTCCGCGGATAAAGAATGTACAATTATGAGATTAAAACTAGTTTTTTTAGCCCCGAGGTGCCGAAGGTACGGGCTACAAAAACTGGTTTTAATCTTATGATTGTACATTTTTATATTCGTAGAAAGCTGGATATAATACGATGCTAGACATAGTTTTTTTTCGTATGGATGAGAACCGGTTCCTATCCACCGGATTCGAATGAATACGAGAAAACTAAAGACGTTAAAAATGGTTACTATATAGCTGTTATTTCAGATAAGCGACAATAATACACAAAGCAGGGAGGACGCTTTGGCCTGAAAAATGCGCAACTCATTACCATGCATATATGGGCCTTGTAAACAAAGATCGTGCAATCAAAGAGTTGGTTGTCTGTTTTATGTTACTTAACCGAATAGCCCAGAGCTGGATCTTTAAATCATTTCAATGGTGCGCCAAATCGGGTTGAGCCAACTTTCTACCAATGAGAGCACATCATTTTACGAAATGCCGCGCTGTGATTGGCTGAAATTTGGCGCGCCCCGATTTGGCGCACCATTGAAATAATTTAAAGATCCAGCTCAGGTGTTTGAACAGAACTGGATAGATTGGCTTCCCTTAGTCCTACTTGGTTATTGTACCTGACGTTAAAGTTTTATGGACAGCAGGATGCCCGTGTAAGGCACTGGATACCTTATACCTTACATACCTTATAATCAACTAGCGGCTACGCCCTAGAAGCCTCTAAGGGCACTTAAGATAGTAGCGGGAAAAGTTGACCTCATTGAATTTAAAATTTGAGTTTCAAAAGAGTAAAAAAATATTTTGGGGGGGTGGGGGTGAAGACACCCTCCCAAAAAATAGTTTAAAACCTTCCCAGGACCTATAAGAAGCTTCACTGTAAAGGAGAACAATATCGGATTAGCAGTTAGCGAGATCCTTCGGGACAGACACAAAACGCTTGCTACTTTATATAATAGGATTTATTTTAAAAATAAGCGGGTATTTCTGCGCTCTAGGCATATTTAGGGAAAGTCCAAAAAGTCTGTTATAATTTTTTTATATAATTCCTCTCCCTAATCATTTTTGTGATTGTTATCTTTATTTAATGATCTAATAGTTAAGTTAATTTGACCTAAAATAGACCTCTCACTCAACGCCTTTATCAGTAAGGACTTTGATTTGAATTCTATTTACTTGTGCAGTTATACCCGCGACCGTGGCTCAACACGTAGCGCATCCGCTTGTCGTCGGGAAGGTGATAGGTTCGAACCCGGACCAACACCGCGTCATAACTAAAGACGTTAAAAATGGTTCCTACTGCTGCTATGTCAGATGCGCGACATAAATAGTTAGAGTAGGGGGAATGCCTTGGCCCAAAACAGGCGCAATTCGTTACCATGCACAGTTGGGACTTCTCAGACAAAGGTTGTGCATCACAGAGAGTTGGTTGTCTGTTGGATGTTACTTAACCTAATATCCGTGGGTGTTTGGACAGAGAAGGTTGCGTAACAGTCATCCTTAGTTCTCCTGGATTGCTGGACCAGGACCTGGACAGTACATCAAGTCGATAAGGTCCTTGACTGCAATCCCGCCCGTACGAGGTAATTGAAGTTATACCAAGGAATAATAATAAGGAATAAGACAATAAACAATAAATTAATCTACAAATAACAAATTATGCAAAAAAGTACACAAAGTTGTTAAACCAACTAATGAAGAAACTAGTTTATAAAAGTTTGGGTAACAGTTTATAATTATCACATACAACAAAAATTCTGCATATAGCATATTTTAGAAATTGTTTCGATTTTAACAAAATCAAAAACACCTCTTTTGGCCTCTAATGTTACTTCTTTCACACTTATTTTAGGATATTTATTACCTAAAGCAATGCTAAACCTAACCTTACACCAAAAGGAAATAAAGATACCCCCCCCCCTCTCCTATTTGTATTTGTATGTTGTATTAACCTATCCCTAAGTGCCTGCCGCAATTCCTTAATTACTTTCTTATTGCTTCTCAAATCAATTAAATTTTAGAAAAATTTGGGGATGAAAGAACGGACGGACTGACGTTTTCACAATATTACAATTTATACATTAGCAATAATTTGAAGCTTTGCTCTATGTTAGAATCATTCTTTTTTTTTAAATATGCTTAAAATGTTGTTTTTAATGATAAAGTTATCTAGAGCAAAAATTAGTTCTAACCTTTATGTTTTTGACAGCTTTTAAACAATTAAAGAATGTATTCCGTGTCTAGCAACCTCCTCCCCCCCTCCCTTATTTTTAAAAGAAATCTTTAAAAAGGGGAGGGGGAAATAGTTAATTTCCCTATGTCCTACCCCTGCGGGGTCTATACCTATGGGGCTAGCCATTACCAAATATAACCTAATATAAACTTACATAAATTAATAAACCATCAAACAAAATTTACCCTCACCCTAATGTTTAATAATATATTAAGATATTTGTGATCAACAAGGCAGTTTGAGGGTTAACACCCTAAATCCTAATTACATTTAAAATTGTCACATTCTTTAGGTTATTTGCTCCAATACTGCACTACATACAAACAAAATTATCCAAATTTGGCCATATATCATATCATCAATTAGCAGTTTTGTTTGAATTTTAAGATGGACAGTTAATCTAAAAATAAATCTCTATTTTCTCAAATCTGGCACGAACCAGGAACAAGGATTTGTATTCACACAAAAAAATTCAAGTTTTTTGACATTTTTTATTTGAAAGTATTTATAACTAGAAGAAAAATCGTTTTTGGACTTTAAAGAGAAGTTGTTTTCTAGATGTAACTTTCTTTTTAAGAGCTTCAATTTACTTTTTTGGGCGATTTTTTAAAATCTGCAAAAATTTTAAGCAAAAATGTAATATTTTCTCTTCCACATTCTACTAATTATTTTCTTAATAATTGTCTATGCAGCCGACAAAAAACGTTTCCTTCCCGAGGCGAAGAAAATCCGTAGAAAAATTTCTTTTATATCCCCACCCCACGTCACAAAATGTGCTTCTCTGCCTTTTATCCCCCTAGCAGGCCCGTGGGCAGTTTATGTCTTTCTTTTTTTATAATTTTCTATGGTTAAAAAATGCTCTTGGGTTCTGGAGTTCCCGAAAACTAGCAAAAAAATCAAAAGAAATGAGTTTTGGGTAAAAAATCCCTTTTGAGAAAAAATAATTAGTTTTTTTAAGATTAGGTCATATGAGGTTTAGTAAAGCCCCGCTTACCTAGTTTCTAGAGTTTCTTAAGCTACATACATACACACTGATATCATGTTACTTTTAAAATAGAATGTATAAAGTTATTCATTTTGTATAAACGTCTATTTTATTTCTTTTCTTGAAAAAAAAACCAAAAATAAAAATTAACCAAAAAATTTCAATTTTAAGTTAATTTCCGTGTATGTCAATTTTCTTTATTTTAAAAAGCGAAGATTTTCTAGAATTAGGATCAATCCGTCCATCCGTCCGTCAGTAACGGTTAATAGTTTTTTTATGTTTGGCGAATTCTTGAAAACAGGCAGGCCAAACTGTATGGTTAATTGGGGAATCAATTTGACCTCTCCTATTTTTCTTTAAGTTTACAGTTTACGATACCTGTTTATTCGATCGTTTAGGTTACCGATTGCGTTAACTTTACTGTTGATTTTTTTTTCAGTTTTAAGTATGTACATGAATATTTTTGTTTTGATTACGATTACTTAAAAGTATAAATGCGTAAATACAAGATTATGTTTACCTCGTTATCCTTGAAATCATTGTTCCATCATCCGTCAAATCGAAGCTAAAATATTTTGTAAGTCTAAACAAAATTGTACATCAATTACGTAAATATGAGATACTGTATAGAGGGACATATTTTCATTTTTAGAATTTGATTATAAAGTTGCTTCACTTATAAAATTGTACATTGTTGTTCTAGGAATCACTATTCCAAACATCAGAAGAATAAGATACTTATTTTAGTTTAAATTCGATAGGACAATTCCAACATGCCCAAATTAACAAAAAAAAGCTAATCGTTACGTACAGACCATTTCTATGAAAGTTGTTGACAAAAATATATTTACATTATCTAAAACATGTGTTTCCTTTTTCTTTATACTAATTTTATAAAATTATATAAAAGAAGAAAAAAGTTTTAAAAACTCGGGCTAGTCTATCATTAATTTCAATTTTAGGAAAAAATCCTGGTCAGATAAAAATCATCTCACAGACAAATCTTTCTTTCAGTTAGGCCATACAAAAATGCTGAAATAAAGAAAACAGCCACGTTAACTTGTGTAATTTTTGGTGTATTTTAAAAATATATTTCTCGTATATTTCTTCGAATATAAAAATGTACAATCATAAGATTAAAACCAGTTTTTTTAGCCCGTGCCTTCGGCTAAAAAAAACTGGTTTTAATCTTATAATTGTACATTCTATATCCGCGGAAAGCTGTTTATAATACGATGCGAGAAATAACTATTATTGCATTTCTAACTTAAAGATTTAAGCTGTTTCCCAATATTTATGTTTATGAAATACAGTAATCTTATTGGATAAGACGCACACCCTCTATCATAATAAACAAAATCACTCCTTCTGTAAATAAAAATTATTGAAGGAAAACACTACAATAGTTTGTACAATCCAATCAAGATTTTCTAAATTTCCTCAATTGTTTTTAAACCAGTAAATTACAATATAACAAGGATGACAACATCCATAAAAGCGAAGCACTGAAACAGTAGGACAAACGGTCATTAACACTTGTATAGTGTCAGAACTGAATAATCAGAATATAAAAGTATAAGAGTCGAAGCAAAATTATAAGTAAATTTAATGAAAAACTGCTAGATACAGGATAATGTTTATGGACATACTTACATTTTTAGGACTTGATTATAGAGTTGCTTTGCTTATTATATTATACTTTGTTGTCCCAGGAATCAATATACCAAAAATCAGATAAATCGGATGATTAGATCACATAAAAATTTGTTGTTGAAAAAGTAAAAAAATCAACATGTTTAAAATGGACGTAAGGACATTTTGGTGATGATTTTAGAGTTGCTACGCATTCTAAATCGTACCCAACTATTAAAGGAATCACCATGCAAAATTTGAAATCGATTGGACAATTCTAACATGCCTAAATTAACGAAAAAAGCTATCCGTTACAGACGGACGGACGTACGGACGGACCGATCCTAATAATAAAAAAAAACTTCGCTTTTAAAAACAAGAATAGCTGCAACGTTAAAACGTCAATTCCCCCACATCTCCTGCTTTCTTCTCCCCCCCCCCCATCTTTCTTCCTTATTACCACCAATTTAAGATTTCACACCCCAGCCACCAATTTGGATAAATTAACATTGCTGTGCAGGTGAATAGTTAGGAGTTTGAGAGATATACTAGAAACAATTGTCTCGATATTTGGACGAATTCTCATAAAAGTTGGCACTTTTAATGACACACAGAAAACTGTCCCGAATTTGTATTAATTTTGAGGAACAAGACTCCAGTTACGTCATATTTTTCTTTCCCGAAAAAGGGAAGGGGGAAAGAAAAAAAAGGGAAGGGGGGAAGAAAAAAGATATGGGAGAAAAGGGGGTTTTTCCCATCTCTTTTGAAGAGATTTTCTTCCCCCCTTCCCATTTTCGGGAAAGAAAAATATGACGTCACTGGAGTCTTGTTCCTCAAAATTAATACAAATTCGGGACAATTTTTTCTGTGTGTCACTTTTAATGATACATTTCAATTTTTATTATCAATATTTTGAGAAAGCTGAAATAGAACTCTAAAAGATTTACTAAAACAACAATATCCTTTTAATTTGTTTAAATTTACATTGTTTGCATTAATAATACAAATTTATGAAGATTTCCTACATTTTTTTTTAGATTTATATTTTAATTGAAAAAGCTGAAAGTCGGGACTTTGAAAGATTTATTAGAAAAGAATGCCTATAGCGTTGTATGAATAAACATAGAGGCTGTGCTGGTAGAATTAGTTCTGTTTGTTCTTAAAATCAGCCTTTAAAAACCCTAACTTTTAGGCTTTTTCAGTTAAAAAATTTTGGGCATAGAAAAATGTGGGGTAGTCGGTCCAAACAAAACTTTAAAAATCTTTTTTTATTTATGTGAACAGAGCCAGTAATAGGGATTAATATTCTAAAAATTAATAAAGAGAAAAATTATAGATACTTTATTGGTTTACTAGCGGATACGCCCCTAGCCGCTAAGGGCCCTGTGTTCGAAAAGGCAGAGGGGGGCTATAAAATAGCTTAAAACCATCTAAAGACTTATATCTGAAAATAGAATAGTCTAAAACCAAGACATGAGCTATGTGAAGCTTGCTAACAAAGAGAATTCAATCGGTTCAGTAGTTTATGAGATCTTAAGCTTTAGACAACAAAACCCTTACTACTTTATATAATAGGATAGTAATTTAGTTGTGAATTGGTTAAGTTGTATATTAATTCTCTAATTGCTGATGGATCTAACTTATTAACGTGTAAAGCAAGGCCTTACAGTATTAGAGAGCAATTGGTTCTACATAGAATTCAATTGTATGATCATTAGAAGTCAAAATAGACCACACCCCAAAAATTACTTTAAAAAACTATTATCATCATTTCATTTTTACTTTAATTGTTATGTCCTATTACGAAATATATATATATATAATATTTATTCCTATTCATGTCAGTGCAGTGTAAATGCCAGTAATTGCCAATTTGCCCCTATTTGGCAATTAGTACGCTGAAAGGTAATTAATTAATTTCTAAAGGAAAAATGTGTAAAAGGAATTTTCTACATTAAGAGTTGGTCTGTTTGTCCGAAATCACACCAGATTCGATGAATTTGCAACAAGATTTAAATTCTATATTTACTCATTCAATTTTTGCTGATAGACACCGAATTAACCATCTTATACTCTGTTAAAGAAGATGATTAAAGTCCCTCCACAGATTATGACGTCATACGATAAAATAACTAATGAGAGGCCAGCATAAATTTTATACCATTGGTCAATTACAGTGTATACTGGCCTCTCATTGGCTATTTTATCGTATGACGTCATAATCTGTGAAGGGACTTCTTCTCTGTTAAACTACTAGCGACTGCACTCTACCATCTAGGGGGCTCTGTTTTCAAAGGTTATAAAGAGCATCCTTTAAACAATAAAATGGAGAACTCAATCGGTTCTGTAATTATTGCAATCTCTAAAAATCTTACTTCTTTATAAAATAGTACATACATGGTCAAAACTAATTTATTTCAGGCAAATTTGATTTTTTAATGAATTTTACAAAGTACTTCAGTTTAAATGGTTTAAGTTTGATAAAATCTTAAACCAATTTTTAAAATCAAAACCTAATTATTCTTTTAATAAAAAATTCGTGTCCAACTTCCATTAAAATCTATTGTTAGTTTTTAACGTTAAAAAGATGAAATTACTAGATAAAAAAATTATAAAAAGACTCGAGTATGACGTACTTAAATGTTAGAAATTTGTCAAGCCAATTGAAGCAATATATATAATATTACTTTATCTTATGTACTAAATTATCATGTACTCTAATAAAGTAAAACTTGTAGCTGGCTAAAATAATGACCCCCCCCCCATAAAACCCCTTTACCCTATCCCATCCCTTCCTACTGTATGAACGAACTGTCCAATAAGTGATGTCCATGTTAGCAACCTAAATTGACGATAATATTCTATATCCATTATTGAAGCATGTCACGTTTAAGGTAACTAAAACAACTTATTAAAATTTTAATATTACAAAGAAAAAATAAATACATACGATTTTTTGCTGTTATTATATCAATATTAGACTAATAACATAACAATACCGACAATATGTTTGTATTTATAACTTTTATCTACTGCTATATTGTCTTTTTGATAATGTTATAAAAATATCGAGAAAAGGTCATTCATGATTACTTTTATTTAATAAGACATGGTCGACAAAAACCATTTCTTTAGGGCTTTTCAAGGATCAAAGATTCATTAGGAAAAATGTCTAATAAGTATTAAGAAGATCAAAATTTCAACCTTGTTTAGAAAAATCCTTGAAAAAAATTAGGGTGCTTTATAGACATTATACATTGAACCCTTTAATCATAAAACCTTTTTACACAAAACCTATTAAAAACACTGAAAAATTTATATTTTCCTTAAAGTAAAAAAGAACCCCCAAATCTGATTTTGTAATTATTAAATTGTAGTGTAACCAAAATTATTGCTAACTTATTAGATATTTAGTCTATTATGGAAAGTCAAAACTAAGGGGAAAAATATAATTAGAAATCGGAGGAGGATTTAATTGTCGTCCATTGTTCTATCTCTTTAACATTTAATTTATTTCGGCCCATACTTTGTTTGATAATTTGAAATAGATGAGGGAAGGGGATTTTTAATCTTCTAGGATATTGTAGGAAAATCTTTTGGATAGGTAGTTGGTCAGTAAAAATACACATAGACAGTTTCACACTGTAAAAATTAAATTATATTATAACATAATTATGTTTTAAATAAAAATTTAATTTTGCAATATTTTTAATGAACTTTATGATTATATATAAAAACAAGGATGACAACACCCATAAAAGCGAATCTCTGAAACGGTAGGACAAACGGACATTAACACTTGTATGATGTCAGAATGTATAAGAGTCAAAGCAAAATTGTAAGTAAATTTGTTAAAAAACTGCTTGATACAGGATAATGATTTTGGACATACTTACATTTTTAGGACTTGATTATATGGTTGCTTCGCTTATAATATTGTACTTTTTTGTCCCAGGAATCAGTATACCAAAAATCAGACCAATCGGATAATTAGGTCACATACAAATTTGTTGTTAAAAATGTAAAAAAATTAACATGTTTAAAATAGACGTACGGATAGTCTGGTAATGATTATAGAGTTGCTACGCTTTTCAACTCGTACCTAACTATTACTGGAATCACCATGCAAAATTTGAAATCAATAGGACAATTCTAACATGCTTAAATTAAAGAAAAAAGCTATCCATGACGGACGGACGGACGTACGGACGGACGGACCGACCCTAATTATAGAAAAAGCTATTTAAAAAAGTAAAAACATCAACATGTTTAAAATGGACGTACGGACATTTTGGTAATGATTATAGAGTTGCTACGCTTTCTAAATCGTACCTAACTACTAAAGGAATCACCATGCAAAATTTGAAATCGATAGGACAATTCTAACATGTCTAAATTAACGAAAAAATCTATCTGGGACGGACGGACGGACCGACCCTAATTATAGAAAAGCTTCGCTTTTAACAATTGCATGAAATATCCATGACAAGCGTAGCAATGAAAAGATGTTGTTTCTGACGAATCTGCTTAACCTTAACAGACAGACAGACGAAAGAATCCAATATCCTATCCTATTGCATAAAGTAGTAATTTTTTGTCTGTAGCGAAGGATCTCGGTAACTGCTTAACCGTTATGGTTCTCCTTTACAATGAAGCTTATCTTTTGAAAATGGGAATCGATTTTAGCAGTGTACAGTAGTATAAGCAATTATATAACCCTTCAATTTTTAATACATTCAAAGTTTTTCTAAGATTTTCAATTATTTTATAAGCTTAGTATGTCCAGAAAGATATCGTAAACGGTTGGACAGATTGTTTCACAATTTTTAGAGAAGATTTGTCAAGTTAAACTTGGTTTATAAATAATATAAATCTATATAAAAAGCTTGATTTGTTTGCTGTCTGTCCAAATTATTGTCTCAATAAAGTTTCTTTTTTTAAAGTTTGTCAATATTACCATTGTTATTTTAATTTTAAACTTATTACTCCGGTTAAAGAGCCCAAAAGATTTGATGGTTTTTTATGCACTTACATTGATTTAAGCATTTTTAGTTAGCCTTTAGTAGCTATATTTAAATGGATAATGATAAGTCTTATAAATAAAAATCTATAAATATAATTTTAAAATTTGATGGCTTAACAAATGATTAAGTTCTTTTATTCATGATTTAAAAATGGTCAATCTTTTGTGGAGGGTACCTCCTCCTCTCAAAAAGAATTGCCTCAAGAAAAAATCCCCCTGCCTCCCCCCAAAATTGATTTAATTTTAAGTATATGACTCTTCCTCCCCTGCTCCTGCCCCTAGAGCCTTTAGTGGCGTAAAAAAATATAAATTTGATAATGATTACAAGAATACTAATGCCAAATCCTGGTTATTTTCACAATCTCTCATCTACATAGACGTTACTATCCTCAGGCTAGTTTAGTTAGACCACAATGTTTATATATGTACACATATGTCCATACAATCAAACATCTTTCCTTATTACATCTGCATAAGAAAGTAATCATTATGCCATTCAATTAGCGTTACAATATCAAAAATATGTCAGCAATTTGTAGCTTACTATATTTGTTAACTGTAGTTAACCGCTTAATTTACATTTTCTTTGTGTAGTGGGACAAAGTGACTCATAAACAGCCATGTGACGTCATAAAAATAAGGGAAATGAGAAAACCCCTAAAAAAGAGACGGATAATCCCTCATTTTTATGACGACACATGGCTGATTTTTTTGTCACTTTGTCCCACTACACTCTTTATTAATAAAAAGGCCTTTAAAGTCGAAAGCTGACTAATATTTAAATCATGCTCTGTTGAAATGAAGAAACATACAAACAATTTTGTTGAATATAAACTTAATTAACAGTTTCTTACTAAACCCCATAAAACAAAATAAATTGATTTTTAGTATAATGGTAAAGCATCTATTTAATACTTTTTCCGTTGATAATAAAATTATAAAGACTGATTATGTTAATTAAAATGTCCTTTAAACTGCGCTATTCTTTAACTTGTTTTTTTATTTGGTTTTTTTGTTGGGGGGGGGGGGGGGGGTGAGGTTCGATTTGAATTGGTTTATAAACTATAAAGGAACTAAAACTTTTTAAATATGTTTTCTCGTATTCATTCGGATCCGGTGGATAGGAACCGGTTTTCATCCATACGAAATACTATGTCTAGCATCGTATTATATCCAGCTTTCTACGAATATAGAAATGTACAATCATAAAGTTAAAACCAGTTTTTTGACCCGTGCCTTCGGCACCTCGGGGCTAAAAAAACTGGTTTTATTCTTATAATTGTACATTTTATATCCGCGGAAAGTTGTTTATAATACGATGCGAGAAATAACTATTCTCATTCATTGGCTTAACAATTTGTATTACTTTATTAAATCTCGATTGGTTTGCTTCAAACTTTTCAACCACAAATGGGTAATTTTATCTACATTCATTGGGGGTGTAAATCAATCTATTTTCTTTTGACTTATCCCCTTGATTCCGCCTGACTAATAAACTTAAAGATCTTGCAACCAACAAGTAGTACCTATAGAGAAGTTTCTTCAATGACTTTGAATTTACTAATTTCGCATCTATAATAATTTGCCCCCCAATTATTATTTTAGATTTATTTCCCTTGTTAGTTATACCTTATTCCTGACTATTGGCTGCTTTTTGACAAAGGAGATACGTGATTTGTTTTATTTGGCGGCAAATTAATAAATTTGAAATCTAAATTTGTGTCATCTCCTCTGTGATGCTTAAGAAATTCTGTGACCTTTTATATATAAATGGATTTTAATTAAATTTCTTTCAAACATCTGTAATTTAAATGTTCTTAAATTTAAGCAAATTTTATTTGTGAATGTTTATATTTAAGGAAAAAAATGCTATAGGAAGGAATAGATAACATGAGACAGAGGTATTCTGAAGCAATTAGAATAGTTATTTCTCGCATCGTATTAAAAACGGCTTTCCGCGGATATAGAATGTACAATTATAAGATTAAAACTAGTTTTTAAAAGCGAAGCTTTTCTATAATTAGGGTCGGTCCGTCCGTATGTCCGTCCGTAACTGATAGCTTTTTTCGTTAATTTAGGCATGTTAGAATTGTCCTATCGATTTCAAACTTTGCATGGTGATTCCTGTAGTAGTTAGGTACGATTTAGAAAGCGTAGCAACTCTATAATCATACTTTTACTTTTTTAACAACAAATTTCTATATGATCTAATTATCCGATCGATCTGATTTTTTGTATACTGATTCCTGGGACATCAAAGTACAATATTATAAGCGAATAAACTCTACAATTTAGTCCTAAAAATGTAAGTATGTCCATAAACATTATTCTGTATTAAGCAGTTTTTCAACAAATTTACTTACGATTTTGCATCGACTCTTATGCATTTATATTCTGATTATTCAGTTCTGATATTATACAAGTGTTAATGTCCGGTTGTCCTACAGTTTCAGTGCTTCGCTTTTATGGATGTTGTCATCCTTGTTTTTAGCAGAACATATAAAGTGTAACCGTTTTGTAGATCTTAAAGGTCTTATTGATATCTTAAAATTATATTAAAATATCATTTACATCACCATAGGAACACCCTTTCTTTAATTTATTATAACTCCTGATTTATATACCATTTTATAAATTAGAGAAACTAATGAAAACAAGTGCAATTATGTTCATAAGTAGCAAAGCAATAAAACAATATAATCGAATAAAAGCTGTAAAGCTTATATTACAGTACTGCCTTTCTATTTTTTTGTTTTTGTTTTATTTTCTAGGTTAATGTTGTGAAACAAGACAATGACTGACACAGTTATATAAACAGCATTCTAATTTCTTTACAAAATTTAATAGAGTAGCCTCCTCTAAAATATCATCGAACTAACCTCAATTTTAATTGCATAATGACTACAGTCTTAGGTTGATATAAAAACATCCAAAACTTTGTACTACCCCCCCCCCCTCATCGCTCAGGACCAAAGGAAAACGCTGTCAAAGTCTAAAATAACCTACACTTTTAAACTCCAAATAGGAGTAAACGTAAGATCTAATCTTAAAGCAAGTATGGACAGATGGACAGACAAACTTCTAGAATTATATAAAAGCTTTGTTACTAAAAGCAAGAGTTAATTATATAACAATAGAATTTAATAATTTGTTATAACTCAACATAGTTTTTTTTCATTATTTATTGCAAATTGTTTTAAGGATATATGTTTATTTAAACCTGATAAAAGTTTATTATGCCTTTGACTTTTTGGTGGACTTCAATTATCTGAAAAATTGATGGTGAATTCATAGAAAGCTAACCATTTCAATATGTCAGTTGCTTCTGCTTTTGTGTCATGGCATTCCCTAACTGTAGAGTCGATTTTTTCCAACCGATACTATTATATAAAAAGAAAGTTTTAAGAAACGCATAAGCTTGTTATTGAGGTGCTAATTATTTCATATTGACTTTATTGAATGAACATAATCAAAAGAAATATCGTCACATATGTTGAAAATTATTTTAAGGTTATCTATAATTTCTTAATCTAGGATACATTTAATGAAATCCTATAATTTATGAGGTTTTAACAATAGGATACTTTTTGCAGCTGAGTTCTCAATGAATTCTGAGAAACAAATGCAGCCACAGACGAAATCAGCTATTATCAAGTTATTGATTGAGCTGCAAGCTCAGTTGTCAAAATATTGCAGCTAAAAAAGCTGCAGTTCATCCAAGTTCATAATTGGCGATAAGGTAGGATTTAGAGCAATCACTCAATTTTGACAAACCCCAAACTGTTCAGATTTGAGCAAAACGATTCCTGTGACGTCATATAAAAAGGGAAGGGGGGAAGAAAATCTCTTCCCTTTTCTCCCATCTCTTTTGAAGAGATTTTCTTCCTCCTTCCCTTTTTCTTTCCCGAAACGTATATGACGTAACTGGAATCGTCTTGCTCAAATCTGGACAGTTTGGGGTTTGTCTCAATTTTAGATTTAAAAGGTACAAGGATGACAACATAATACGTAGCGCAGAACAACATTACCAAAAAAAGTCAAATAAACGAAATAAAAATGAACTTACTTCCATTCACCAAGGAAATCTATTTTTTTTAAGTTGAGAAAATTATATTTCAACTACATAAATCAATTCTTGTCCAAATTATTATTGACGAACAAACGGACTTTTTGATTTATTGATTGAATGAAGAAAGCTTCGATCAAAGCTTGAATCTTTCGTCTTTTAATTCTGCTAAATATTTTGCTTTGTAAAAATCCCTCTGATTGATATTTGAATAGAGGGATAATTTTTGCTGTGCATAATATTTTTAGTGGATGTTGTTGCAAATGTGTTTTTACATTGTAGCTGCAAACTAGAAAGGTTTGAAAGGTTTTTATTGGTTTAAGGGTTGTTTACATAAATGAAATGGATGGTTCTTTTCCACAAAGTTCAGATCAATCACAAAAACCTCCCTCTTATTCTTGAAATAAAATAAAAATAAAGTAGAAGGGGAGGTTTTTTCCTTTGCCTAACTTTTGCGGAAGCCCTACCCCTGCGAGGCCTATACCTGCGGTTTCCTAAAACTGCGGGGCGGGGGATCTGTGTTCAAAAAAGAACCTTTAGAGAAAGCTCTAAAACTATCACGAAAATTTACTTCTTTTTTAACATTAATCAATAAATTGCTTTTTCTCCATCTAGCAGTTTATAATGAATCCTAAGCTTACACAAAACTGTTGATCCCCAGGGAGTAAGGGAGGGGACATTGGATCGAGTATTCAATTTTTAGGAGTCTCAGACTTTGGGTACTGGCTTAAAGGGATTGTGCAAGAATTTAGCAGTTTCTGACTGACTTTGGGTACTAGCGCACAGAATGCCGCTAACTCGTTTGTTAGTTTTAAATATTGTTGACAAGTATCAATAAACTTAATTTGTTATGATGTGGCTGGTTTTAACAATTTTTTTCTCTCCAGAAAATATCATTTCATAGATAAAAACTTTAGTGTGATGTTTGTTTAATAAACAATTTAAGAATCCAATTAAATTTTGGGTTATGGGGCTATGGGTTGAATGGGTTCCAGGGAGATATTTCTAGTTTAAATTACATAATGATTACGTCAGTCTGATGTGCTGGTAATATAATTTTCAAATGAATGCTTTCTTCTTATTTTATTGTTTTCTGTATTGTATTAACTCTCCCTTTACAATTTCCTCCATATTTTCTGGATTAATCTGGATTTCAAGGTCTTTCAGCAAATACTCTTAAATTGAATTAATTGCCCATTGTCCCCTCCCTTACTCCCTGGTTGCTCCCTATGGATAAAGTATTCATGATTTTGTAATCACTTTAGTTACACTTTTCAACAGGTGGTGCAACAATTCAGCAGAAAAACTTGCCCCAATCTATTCAGGGAACTTAGGTGATAAGATAATAATATTTTGATCCCCAATGAAAAAATTGCCCGTTATGTAGCAATAGTTTCTTAGTTTTTGAACCTTAGTCGTCATGGAGTAGGTTTAAAAACTTTTCTCGTATTTATATCATACAACATATAACATACAAACAATTTTGTTGAATATAAACTTAATTAACAGTTTCTTACAAAACCCCATAAAACAAAATAAATTGATTTTTAGTATAATGGTAGAGCAGCTATTTAATACTTTTTCCGTTGATATTAAAATTAGAAAGACTGATTATGTAAATTAAAATGTCCTTTAAACTTTGCTATTGGTTAACTTATTTTTTTATTTTTTTTTGGGGGGGGGGGGGTTGAGATTTTATTTGGATTGGTTTATAAACAGTAAACTATAAAGGAACTAAAAATTTTTTTAAACATGTTTTCTCGTATTCATTCGAATCCGGTGGATAGGAACCGGTTCTCATTAATACGAAAAAACTATGTCTAGCATCGTATTATATCCAGTTTTCTGCCGTTTATAATACGATACGAGAAATAACTATTCTCGTATTCATTCGAATCCGGTGGATAGGAACCGGTTCTCATCAATACAAAAAAAACTATGTCTAGCATCGTATTATATCCAGTTTTCTACGAATATAGAAATGTACAATCATAAGATTAAAACCAGTTTTTTAGCCCGTGCCTTCGGCACCTCGGGGCTAAATAAACTGGTTTTAATCTAATAATTGTACATTCTATATCCGCGTAAAGCTGTTTATAATATGATGCGAGAAATAACTATTCTCGTATTCATTCGGATCCGGTGGATAGGAACCGGTTCTCATCCAACTATGTCTAGCATCGTCGTATTATATCCAGCTTTCTACGAATATAAAAATGTACAATCATAATATTAAAACCTGTTTTTTTTAGCCGGGGCCTTCGGCACCTCGGGGCTAAAAAAACTGGTTTTAATCTCATAATTGTACATTCTATATCCGCAGAAAGCCGTTTATAATATGATGCGAGAAATAACTATTCTCGTATTCATTCGGATCCGGTGGATAGGAACCGGTTCTCATCCAACTATGTCTAGCATCGTCGTATTATATCCAGCTTTCTACGAATATAAAAATGTACAATCATAATATTAAAACCTGTTTTTTTTAGCCGGGGCCTTCGGCACCTCGGGGCTAAAAAGACTGGTTTTAATCTCATAATTGTACATTCTATATCCGCAGAAAGCCGTTTATAATACGATGCGAGAAATAACTATTAAATATGTTTACTCATTTTTTGGCTTAAAACTTTTATTAATTTATTAGATCTTGAGTGGTCGGTTCACACTTTTCAACTAAACAAATTTATTCCACAGAAAGGGTAATTTAGTTTACATTCATTGGGGTGTACACCATTCTATTTTCTTTTGTCTTATCCCTTAAAGATTGTAGAGACTACAAGTAATATTAATTCTCAAGTAGTTTCTCCATATTCATAACTTTTGCCGCTATATTGAACCAATCGCGTGACTCCTTGTAAAAATACCAGCTTACTATTGAAGAGACGTGATTGTTTTTTTTTTGGCGGCAAAATGATAAATTAGATATTTAAATTAGTGTCATCTCCTCTTTGATGCTTAAGAAATTCTGTGACCTTTTATATATAAATGGATTTTAATTAAATTTCTTTCAAACATCTGTAATTTAAATGTTCTTTAAATTCAACAAATTTTATTTTTGAATGTTTATATTCAAGCAAAAAATGCTTTAGAAAGAAATATATTACATGAGACAGAGGTATTCAAATGTAATTAGAATAGTTATTTCTTTCATCGTATTATAAATGGCTTTCCGCGAATATAGAATGTACAATTATAAGATTAAAACCATTTTTTTTAGCCCCGAGGTGCCGAAGGCACCGGCAAAAAAAAACTGGTTTTAATCTTATGATTGTACATTTTTATATTCGTAGAAAGCTGGGTATAATATGATGCTTGACATGCTTTTTTCGTATGGATGAGAACCGGTTCTTATCCACCGGATTTGAGTAAATACGAGAATAGTTATTTCTCGCATCGTATTATAAACGGCTTTACGCGGATACGGCACCTCGGGGCTAAAAAAACTAGTTTTAATCTTATGATTGTACATTTCTATATTCGTAGAAAACTGGATATAATACGATGCTAGACATAGTTTTTTCGTATGGATGAGAACCGGTTCCTATCCACCGGATTCGAATGAATACGAGAAAAATAATTATCTATTTTAGATTACATTTTTTTCTTATCTTCCCGCAGGACATATAAAGTCTAACAAATTTGTAGATCTTAATGGTCTTATTGATATCTTACAATTAAATTAAAATATCATTTATATCACCATGTGAACACCTTTTCTTTAATTTATTATAACTCCTGATTTATATACCATTTTATAAATTAGAGAAACCAATGAAAACAAGTGCAATTATGTTCACAAGTAGCAAAGCAATAAAACAGTAATCGACTAAAAGCTGTATAACTTACATTACAGTACTGCCTTTCTATTTTTTGGTTTTGTTTTATTTTCTAGATTAATGTTGTGAAATGAGACAATGACTGACACAGTTATATAAACAGCATTCTAATTTCTTTACGACTTTAAATAGAGTAGCCTCCTCTAAAATATCATCGAACTAACCTCAATTTTAATTGCATAATGACTACAGTCTTAGGTTGATATAAAAATATCCAAAACTTTGTACTATCCCCCCCCCCGCCCCCCCTCATTGATCAGGACCAAAGGAAAACGCTTTCAAAGTCTAAAATAACCTACACTTTTAAACTTCAACACTTCAAATAAGAGTAAATGTAGGATCTAATCTTAAAGCAAGTATGGACAGATGGACAGACAAACTTCTAGAATTATATAAAAGCTTTGTTACTAAAAGCAAGAGTTAATTATATAACAATAGAATTTAATAATTTGTTATAACTCAACATAGATTTTTTTTCCATTATTTATTGCAAATTGTTTTAAGGATAAATGTTTATTTAAACCTGATAAAATTTTATTATGCCTTTGACTTTTTGGTCGACTTCAATTATCTGAAAAAATGATGGTGAATTCATAGAAAGCTAAACATTTCAATAAATCAGTTGCTTCTGCTTTTGTGTCATGGCATTCCCTAACTGTAGAGTCGATTTTTTACAAACGATACTATTATAAAAAGAAAATTTTAAGAAACGGATAAGCTTATTATTGAGGTGCTAATTATTTCATATTGACTATATTGAATGGACATAATTAAAAGAAATATCGTCACATATGTTGAAAATTATTATAAGGTTATCTATAATTTCTTAATCTAGGAGACATTTCATGAAATTCTATAATTTATGAGGTTCTAACAATAGGATACTTTTTGCAGCTGGGAAATAAATGCAGCCACAGACGAAATCAGCTATTATCAAGTTATTGATTGAGCTGCAAGCTCAGCTGTCAAAATATTGCAGCTAAAAAAGCTGCAGTTCGTCCAAGTCCATAATTGACGATATGGTAGGATTTAGAGCAATCACTCAATTTTGACAAACCCCAAACTGTTCAGATTTGAGCAAGACGATTCCTGTGACGTCTCTTTTGAAGAGGTTTTCTTCCTCCTTCCCTTTTTCTTTCCCGAAACGTATATGACGTAACTGGAATCGTCTTGCTCAAATCTGGACAGTTTGTCTCAATTTTAGATTTAAAAGGTACAAGGATGACAACATAATACGTAGCGCAGAACAACATTACCAAAAAAAGTCAAATAAAAATGAAATAAAAATGAACTTACTTCCATTCACCAAGGAAATCTATTTTTTTTAAGTTGAGAAAATTACAATTCCAACCCCATAAATCAATTCTTGTCCAAATTATTATTGACGAACAAACGGACTTTTTGATTTATTAATTGGATGAAGAAAGCTTCAATCAAAGCTTGTATCTTTCGTGTTTTATTTTTTTTTGCCAAATATGCCGGTTTGCAAAAATGTCTCTGATTGATATTTGAATGGAGGGATAATTTTTGCTATGCATAATATTTTTAGTAGATGTTGTTGCAAATATGTTTTTACATTGTAGCTGCAAACTTTGAAGAGCTGGAAAGGTTTTTTATTGGTTAAGGGGTTGTTTACATAAATGAAATGGGTGGTGCTTTTCCACAAAGTTCAGATCAATCACAAAAACCTCCCTCTTATTCTTGAAATAAAATAAAAATAAAGTAGAAGGGGAGGTTTTTTCCTTTGCCTAACTTTTGCGGGAGCCCTACCCCTGCGAGGCCTATACTTGCAGTTTCCTAACACTGCGGGGCGGGGGATCTGTGTTCAAAAAAGAACCTTTAGGGAAAGCTCCAGAACTATCACAAAAATATTCTTCTTTTTTAACATTAATCAATAAATTGCTTTTTCTCCATCTAGCAGTTTTGAATGAATCCTAAGCTTACACAAAACTGTTGCTCCCTAAGGATAAAGTATTCATGATTTTGTAATCACTTTAGTTACACTTTTCAACAGGTGTTGCAACAATTCAGCAAAAAAACTTCCCCCAATCTATTCAGGGAACTTAGGTGATAAGATAATAAATTTTCTCGTATTCATTCGAATCCGGTGGATAGGAACCGGTTCTCATCCATACGAAAAAACTATGTCTAGCATCGTATTATATCCAGCTTTCTACGAATATAGAAATGTACAACCATAAGGTTAAAACCAGTTTTTTTAGCCGTTGCCTTCGGCACCTCAGGGCTAAAAAAACTAGTTTTATTCTCATAATTGTACTTTCTATAATTATATCCAAGGAAAGCCGTTTATAATACGATGCGAGAAATAACTATTCTTCCCCAATGAAAAAATTACCTGTTATGTAGCAATAGTTTTTAGTTTTTGAACCTTAGTCGTCATGGAGTAGGTTTAAAAACTTTTCTCGTATTCATTCGAATCCGGTGGATAGGAACCGGTTCTCATCCATACGAAAATCTTATAATTGTATATTCTATATCCGCGGAAAGCCGTTTATAATACGATGCGAGAAATAGCTATTATAATGCCACTAAGACCAGCTCAGGCTTCACGTTTAAACCTATTATGACTTGACCCCCTCTATTATGATAGCTCCTCTTAATTGTCTTACCATAATGGAATGTATTTTATATAAAAAGTAATAACAAAATTTTGAGACTTTGATATTATATAGAAATCGAAAATCTAAAATTAGCCATCTTTCTGAATTATAAAGGTCTAAAAAGAGCCGAACTATTGAAGCTTATTAAAGGGAGTGTGAACGTAAAAATTTCTCATCTGATTATCAAATCTTAACATTTTCTAAGCACATTTCACTACTCTGATCAACCAAAATCGTCCTATTTACAAAAATATCTAGGAATAATGCCTTGATTTTATGGTATTTTGTTTCTAGCTTTGTTATTGTATTTGGTTTTCAATAAAAAATATTGCTTATTTTATCAATTTCTAAGTAACTATACATTGGTTTAAATCAGCTTAACCGTTAGGAAAAATAGAGAACTATGTCAAAAAGTTTAATTTTAGCTATAATGGGAGAAAAAAGCAATTTAATGCACATTTTATATAGTCCGGAAAATTTCTTCCTTTCCCTGGACCTTATAAAAATCGTCGGAAAAAGCCGTTTTTTAGGCAAACAAAAGCGCGTTTTGCTCTATCTGTGAGATATTATGAATGAGATAATGTTAAGATTTGATATTAAGATGAGAAAAATTTAGGTTCACAGTCCCTTTAAGTTTTCTGTATGGACTTGCATATGAGAGGTTACCAAGCTAACATATTCAAACTAATTATTAATAAACAATTTTAGTAAACCAATCCAAATCAAGTCATCCCTGTTGAAAAATAAAGAATCTTTGTTGTTAAACTTAATGTTGGTAATGAACCTCTTTTGTTATAATTTACCAGCCCTTTTTACTTTCAATTTTTCTATAGACGTAACTTAGACTGGTCATTAAATATCTTCATCTATGTATATCGTAGATTTATTCTGCACTTAAAAGCCAAAGCAAAGCTTGATTTAGAGGATAAAGTTCGCCACAAGCCTCTGGGAGAAGGGGTGGGCGGGGATATAAGGAAACTGGCCTAAAACGAACCCAAGACAATTCTAAAGCTTTACTGTAAAGTACAACCGACTCTAACTAGCATCTTCCGAGATTATCAGCTTTAGGTTAAAAAAACGTACTACTTTATATTAGAGGATGAACAACTTTTAATTATAGAAACTAAGACAACTATCTATAATACAAAGTAGCTTGATGTTTGTCTGTCCGTCCGTCCGTCCGTCTTAAGCTTAAGCTCTCGGTAACCACTGAACCGATCGGATTCTACTCTTCAGGGAATATACCTACTGGTCCTGTGGTGGTTTTAAGCTATTTTTTTGGGGGGTGGGACACACCCAACCCCCCAAAAAACAAAAAATACCACCCCATTTTTTTGCAGAACATTTCCTTGGTCCTTTTTTTTGCAGAACATTTCCTTGGTCCTTTTTTTTGCTGAAGATTTCCCTGGTCAATTAAAGGCTAACCTTTCAGAGTATTAAAGTTATCCTAAAAGAAAAGAGTAGCTTAAAATATTAGTCTAAAACTTATAGTTCTATTAAATAATTGATATAAGTTGAAAACTGATGATTTATTAGGCAGAAGAAACTTTACGACAAGGGGGGGATAAGAAATCTTAAAATAGAATCAAGGACGATAACATCCATAATGAACCAAACTTGAGGCCATACATTTAATTGGAACGAAAGAAAGAGAGAGAGAAAGAGAAAGAGAGAGAGAGAGAGTTAGAGAGAGAGAGAGAGAGAGAGAGAGAGAGAGAGAGAGAGAGAGAAGCAAAGAGACAGGATAGATAGATAGATAGGGAGAGACAGTAAAATTGCAAACGAAAGAACATTATCACTTATTGAATAGATTCGTTACTAAGATATTGTCATTGTACTTTTTAATATAAAAAATAATCTAGATTTTTTTATTTTATAACCATGTTTCTTTCTCTTTAATGAAAAATAATCAATCAATAAAAATGACTAGCTGATTAAAGCAGGGATAGATAATCTAAAGAAAACTAAATGTTATCTGTTCATTTAAAAGTTTAATTTGTTCCTTTCTTTTCTAATTTGCTAAGCTTTTCTAACCTTTTTTATCCCTTACCTCTCAAAAGATGCTTCATTCAATGTGTCAATGACTCTAATTCCAATTACAGTAAGTATTTCAAACTGATTAATTTCAACTGGAATAAAACCAGTTCTGAATCATGGTGAAATATTTTGTAACTTATCGTATATATTATAAAATATTTTCTACAAAAAAAATAAAATAAAAGTTATGAAATTAATTCCTATTTTGTTGGTTTGTTCATTCGGCCCCTCGATGGCAATAAAACTGGAGCATGTAGCCAGTTGGAGTGGGTAGGGTCTGGATACTTTCTTTTTAATTTGAGGGAAATTACCTTTTTTATATAATGATTGTCAGTGTTCCTAAACTGATTTTGCATCTACATTCTTTTCAACAAGAAATTTGAGTTGATTAAAATTAATTTTCTCGTATTCATTCGAATCCGGTGGATAGGAACCGATTCTCATCAATACGAAAAAACTATGTTTAGCATCGTATTATATCCAGTTTTCTACGAATATAGAAATGTACAATCATAAGATTAAAACCAGTTTTTTTAACCCGTGCCTTCGGCACCTCGGGGCTAAACAAACTGGTTTTAATCTTATAATTGTATTCTCAGGGTGAGCCGAATTTCAGCCAATCACAGCGCGGCATTTCATAAAATGTTGTGCTCTCATTGGTGATAAGTTGGCTCACCCCGATCTGGCTCACCACTAAAATGATTTAAAGATCCAGCTCAGAGATTTTAAGGGTTAAGACCATGGACGATTAATTTATGTACAATGTACATCGATCCAATGATGAGTACAATTATTTTTATTGCCAACTTAAACTTGTAGTCTAAAAGTTTAGAAGTCAACAAATTAGAGAACGGTTAATAAAACCTTGGTTACCATTATAATTGGTAAAACATGTAACCTTTGAAACAAAGAATAAAGTGTATAGTGGATGCGCTTTTAAAAGGCTAAAATAAACTGCCACATTAGTGTTTATCTATAACCGCAAAAATTTATGACAAATAATAATTTCTGAGATTGAAGTATTGGGTTTAAACTCCTAAGTAAGATACCTATTTTTTATAACTTACAATCAACTTATAAAAATGATTAAAATGTTAAAAATCATAATGAAAATTATGTAATATTGTTTAAGGACATTGCTATTACTACGTAATGCATTATTGATTGATTAAATAATCATACATTGAACCCGACTTTCAGTCAAATTTGCCCATTTGATAAAATGGCAACAAAAAAATGATATTGTGTAAGCACTGGGTTGCCATATCAAACAAGGATGACAACATCCATAAAAGCGAAGCACTGAAACGGTAGGACAAACGGACACTAACACTTGTATAGTGTCAGAACTGAATAATCAGAATATAAATGTATAAGAGTCGAAGCAAAATTGTAAGTAAAGTTGTTGAAAAACTGCTTGATACAGAATAATGTTTATGGACATACTTACATTTTTAGGACTTGATTATAGAGTTGCTTCGCTTATAACATTATACTTTGTTGTCCCAGGAATTAGTATACAAAAAATCAGACCAATCGGTTGATTTTATCACATAAAAAATTATTATTAAAAAAGTAAAATAATCAACATGTTTAAAATGGACGTACGGACATTCTTGTAATGATTATAGAGTTGCTACGCTTTCTAAATTGTATATAACTAATACAGGAATCATCATGCAAAGTTTGGAATCGATAGGACAATTCTAACCTGTTTAAATTAACGAAAAAAGCTATCTGTCTCGGACGGACGGACGGACGGACATTGTGAATTATAGAGTAGCTTCGCTACTAAAAAATGATATTGTGTGAGCACTGGGTTGCCATATCAAATTATTGTGCATGATTAGTGTTGTATAATGTATATCTAAGTTCACATCTTGTCCGCAAATCTCATCTTCCAAGCAGGGATCTTAAGGGATATGACAATGGTCCATAAATTGATGTACATCCCCAATGCTGATACAAAAAAATACCCCTTTTGTAGATTACAACAAGCGGTTGAAACGTTGACACTTACTTAATAAACCAAACATTTAAGATTTATTTAAAGTCTCCAAAGTCAACGAATAAGAAAACGTAATTATAAAACTTTAGGGACAAGTGTAATAAATAGCCCATTGTCCTCTCTCTCTATCTTCTAAGCCCCTTAATTTGAAGGGTTCCTAAAAAACAACGCTCTTGTCGCCTAAAAGCTTCACCGCTAGCCACTTTGAGAGTCTGTGTATCAGGGAAATAGCTTCAAACCATCGTGCAAGTGTTTACAAAACTTGGGTCATGGAGAGAAAACAAAGTAGAGGGTTTTGTCATATTTTCATAGAAGCTTTTAATAGGTTACTTTAGGTTAGGTTAGATTTGGTAAATGGATTGTTCCTGGTGGTTTGGGAAATAAGCTCCGCATGGGCTAGAAATAAGATAAAAGCTGCTGTGATAATACGATGAAACCCGCTACTTCGTTTTCTTACCATAATCCGAAACTTTAATAAATAAAAAAAACAATATTGACAGACCAGTTTTTGAGATGTTTTGGTGCATAAAAAATATAGCTTAAATAATTTAGATACAGTATAAAAAGTATTTTTTTATAATGTACCGATATGGTTCTACTTTACAATGAAGCTTCTTACAGATATAAGGTATGTTTTTATTTTTTTTTTTGGGAGGGGAGGGTATCTTTACCCTCCTAGTAAAAGATGACATCCCATCAATATTTCTTCTTCTTTTTTAACTTTTGAAAACTTAGGGGGGGGGGTCGACTTTACCACTCCCACCCTAAGTGCCCCTAGAGTTACAGGGGTGGGGGGGGGGGGGGGGGGGCGCGTAGCAGCTAGTTGATATATAAAATACTAAAATAGCAAAGTAATTTTTCTAACCCTAAATTTAATGCAACCCCTTTTTCACTCCACATGAACTGACATGATGAAAAGATTAAAATCAACAACATTTACATACACTGAGCTGCTGGGGTGCTCTTGCTTTTCTGCTGAATTCTTGATAAAAAATTTACCTGAGCTGGATCTTTAAATCATTTTAGTGGTGAGCCAGATCGGGGTGAGCCGAATTTCAGCCAATCACAGCGCGGCATTTCATAAAATGCTGTGCTCTCATTGGTGGAGAGTTGGCTCACCCCGATCTGACTAACCACCAAAATGATTTAAAGATCCAGCTCTGAGCTGAATCTGTAAATCATTTTAGTGGTGAGCCAGATCGGGGTGCGCAGAATTTCAGCCAATCACAGCGCAGCATATCATGATATATATGAATAAAAACCCTGGCAGAGCGCAATTTCATCTGTATACCTATTGAAATCGAGACCTCTCACCAGGACAATACTATCACAATGTCAAGGGTGACCAAACATAGAAGGATAAATCAAAAAGGTATTAGTTTTCTCGTATTCATTCGAATCCGGTGGATAGGAACCGGTTTTCATCCATACAAAAAAACTATGTCTAGCACCGTATTATAACCAGTTTTCTACGAATATAAAAATGTACAATCATAAGATTAAAACCAGTTTTTTAGCCCGTGCCTTCGGCACCTCGGGGCTAAAAAAACTGGTTTTAAACTTATAATTGTACCTTCTATATCCGCAGAAAGCTGTTTATAATACGATGCGAGAAATAACTATTCTTTTTTTCTGTCCGCAAACTTTGGTTTTAAGAAAAGTATCATCCAACAGACAACTATTAACGCTTTCTTCATAGAGGCTTAAGGTAATGGAAATAGTGAAATCAATTATTTATAATCCTCCCCTACCCCCCTAGCATTACGGACTGACACATTAACGGATTGATATTTTTAGTGAACACTGTCACACATTTTTAGGTAAAATGTATTGACTCTTATTCTGCCATGTTACCTTCTTCTTAGTTTTTTTTGCATAGTGTTTCAACATTACAAAAATATAAAAAAAGACATCTTAAAATCAGAAAATCGTATTGTTGGTTTAAATGAAGTTAGAACCTGTTCACTCCTTCTCTTTCTTTTTTTAAGAAATTATTCGCAAGCTCTTGTTATTCCTTCTATTCGATTAATATTACGTGGATATATTGATATGGGAAAATTTGTCGTCAACTTATCTTGATAATATGGACCTCATTTATTGGTCAGCTCATTCATCTAATAGGGGGGAGGCAATAGGGTTTTAAAATGAGGTGGGTTGGGGGGGTATAGTCATTTTAGCCAGCTGTTAGCATCAATTAATCAGGGTACATGAAAATCTGCTGCAAAATCCAAGCAATAATTTATCGATTAATATGTACTTATTAAGTAAGAAAGCTAAGTTTTTACTAATATTAATTGCTCTCTGTAATGTTAAAACGTTTTATATAGCAGCTATACATTACATATATATCATCAAATATAAAAATATGACCAATACTTAACCTTAGATGAAATTCATTTTCAAAGTAAAAAATTCTGTGGACCTATTTTTGATAACAATTTTCTTATTGCGTTAAATTACCCCCTCCCCTAAAAAATCTGCATATGAACCTGATGTAAAACTTTACAGCATTTTTCTATGTATTTCTGAAAGTTCAGTGCCGAGTTTTGGACATTATATAAAATTTATAATGCAAATTTAGCTTCTTTCATTCATTCGCAAGATATTTGAGTCCAGTTGTGGTAGCGTGGCTATTCTTTCACTAGAATTTGTCTGTACGTCATATGGTAAAAGCGAAGCTTTTCTATAATTAGGGTAGGTCCATACGTCCGTCCGTCCGTCACAAACGGATAGCTTTTTTCGTTAATTTAGGCATGTTAGAGTTGTCGTACTTTGCATGGTGATTTCTGTAGTAGTAAGGTACGATTTAGAAAGCGTAGCAACTCTATAATCACTACCAGAATGTCCGTACGTCCATTTTAAACATGTTGATTTTTTTACTTTTTTAACAACAAATTTTAAGTGATCTAATCATCCGATTGATCTGATTTTTGGTATGTTGATTCCTGGGACAACAAAGTATAATGTTATAAACAAAGCCACTCTATAAGTCCTAAAAATGTAAGTATGTCCATAAACATTATCCTGTATCAAGCAGTTTTTCTACAAATTTACTTACAATATTGCACTGATTCAAATACATTTATATTCTGATTATTCAGTTAGGTGTTATATTAGGTGTTAATGTCCGTTTGTCCTATCATTTCAGTGCTTCGCTTTTATGGATGTTGTCATCCTTGTTAAATTTATATTAATGGATTGTTTGGTGGTATTTTTTATGCGATTGGTCCAACTTTATTTTTTCACTGTAATTTTTTTTATCTGTTCTTTTAGCATAGCTATTATATAGCCAGGGTTTGCGTCAAAACTATACTCATGGATTGTTTGGTAACAAGGATGACAACATCCATAAAAGCGAAGCACTGAACCGGTAGGACAAACAGACATTAACACTTGTATAGTGTCAGAACTGAATAATCATAATATAAATGTATAAGAGTCAAAGCAAAATTGTAAGTAAATTTGTTGAAAAACTGCTTGATTCAGGATAATGTTTATGTACATACTTACGTTTTTAGGACTTGATTTTAGAGTTGCTTCGCTTATTACATTATACTTTGTTGTCCCAGGAATCAATATGCAAAAAAATCAGACCAATCGGATGATTAGATCACATAAAAATTTGTTGTTAAAAAAGTAAAAAAATCAACATGTTTAAAATGAACGTACGGGCATTTTGGTGATGATGATAGAGTTGCTACGCTTTCTAAATCGTACCTAACTATTAAAGGAATCACCATGCAAAATTTGAAATTGTGTGACTATTTTGAGCTAATATTTCCCTAACCCCTAACCCCCCCGGGCCCCCCCCCCTCCCCCCATATAAAAAAAAACTATTTATAAAATTTGCACTAATGCATAAATTTGACATGTGTATAGATTTGCTAAATTGCAATACAAATAATAAGGATGATTTTTTGTGTAGAAGCGTTTTGCAATAAATTATTAAGTTTTTGCATGTAGTTTCATCCATCTTAAGTTATGTCAAGTAAATAAGATACTAAAGCTGATTCCCCGAAAACTTTTTTTTTCAAATATGTTAAAAAAGACCAACAAACTAGTCTGGGGAGGGGGGCGGGATTTGCAGATAAAGAGAAAAAAGTATGTATGTTTACTTTAGACAGACAGATATTGGTAATTTTAATTTATAAAGTCTCTTCGCTTCTAAATAACTTACTTTTACTAAACAATGTATTATCCTAATTCCCAATTTTAGAGAAGCTTCCCTGAAAATTTTGAGTAGGAGTAATTATCTAAATAGGTAGTTTATCCATATTTGTTATGTTATATTCATGATTTTAAAATTTTTATGTTATTATATTTTAGTTATTAATTTTTGATTTGAAGATTCAAAATTTGATTGATAATATAATTGCAAAAAAATTACTTGCTTATTTATTACAACTTAACTATTTAATACAAGAGGATACAAGTCGTTTTTATCCGTTTTTCATTCAGTCTCTCCTCTTTTTCTCTCCTTTCTTCTCTCTCTCTCTCTCTCTCTCTCTCTCTCTCTCTCTCTCTCTCTCTCTCTCTCTCTCTCTCTCTCTCTCTCTCTCTCTCTCTCTCTCTCTCTCTCTCTCTCTCTCTCTCTCTCTCTCTCTCTCTCTCTCTCTCTCTCTCTCTCTCTCTCTCTCTCTCTCTCTCTCTCTCCTCTCTCTCTCTCTCTCTCTCTCTCTCTCGCTTTTCAGTTTCCACCAGTCTTGACTGTTGTCATATTTAATTAGCAAAGTATAATAGATTAATCAGACTTGTAGCCAAATAAATCAAGATTATAAAAGAAGGGTGGGTAAGTAGAATATAAAAAAAACTAGCGGTTACGCCCCTAGAGGCCTCTAGTGGAACTTTAAATAATTTTGTTTGTTAAAGTCTCTACGATAATTCTTTACGTACGATACCTCTTTATTTGACGTTGAAGTCTCATATAAATTATTAAAAATTTCGATTTTTTTTGTCATTTCTCTTGGGAGGGTGGTGTTACCCTCCCCCAAAATAGTTATAAACCTTCCCGGGGCCTATGAGAAGCTACCCTGTTAAGGAGAACCCGATCGGTTCAGCGGTTAGCGAGATCCTTCGGTACAAACAAATACAGAAACACACAGACAGACACACAAACATCCTGTTACTTTATTATAAGGATTATTCCTTCCCGGAATAAATTTAAAAAGCATTCGAGAAAAGAAACCTGAGCTGGATCTTTAGATCATTTCAATGGTGCGCCGAATTTCAGCCAATCACAGCGCGGCATTTCGTAAAATGCTGTGCTCTCATTGGTGGAAAGTTGGCTCACCCCGAGTTGGCGCACCATAGAAATGATTTAAAGATCCAGCTCTAATAAAGGAATTGTTTCACAAAATGCAATTGAAGTTTAATGAGATGGGATACTTTGGGTATAGTCACTTTTGTAACATCGCACCTTATGGAGCGATCCTTGCATTTTTCACAGTAGCTTTTCTCCTATTTCTAGCCCCTGCGGGGGGCTCTGACCCTGTGGGGCCAATTACCTAACCCTTTGGGGCAATCACTTAACCCAATATAACCTAACCTAACCTAAAATAACCTATAAAAAGCAATTTTAAAAATACGACGAATCTCCCCTTGTGGGGCGATATTACGAAAGGGACTATTCCCGATCCTTTTTGTGGAATGTAATAAATATAGATTAGTATTGATAATAAAAAGAAGAGTAGTTATTTACAACATCGTTTAATAGACAGTTTTCCGAGGATGTTAAAATGAATATCAATTAAAAAGATTAAAACCAGTTTTTTATGCCCCAAGGAGCCAAATGCCCGGTTTAACAAAACTAGTATTAATTTCATGATTTTTACTTTAGTTTTAATGATGCTCTGCATGATTTTTCAGCATAGCTTAGAACCGGTACTAATCCAACGGTTACTAATCGGTTTAGAAGCAATAAATCCTTATACTAAAGTAACCGGATGTTTGTCTGTTTGTCTGTGTGTATGTGTGTCTGTACCGAAGGGTCTCGTTAACCGCTGAACCGATCGGGTTCTCCTTAACAGGGTAGATTCTCATAGGTCCTGGGAAGGTTTATAACTATTTTGTGGGATGGTACCACCACCCTCCCAAGAGAAATCACAATAAAATCGAGAAAAAAAATGAAATATTCCCGCCGCATAGTGTCGCTAGCGTAGTGGCGCTGGGTAGAGACATGAATTTAACAGCTGATTGACCATAGACAAATTATTTCTCAAATTAGATATTTAAAATAAAAATAAAAATTTAAATGCCACTAGAGGCCTCTAGGGGCGTAGCCGCTAGTACTGGTATAAAGCAATTATCAATCAATTTGAATATTACATTAACCATGTGCGCAACACAGCTTTACTTAATTTGCCAACCCTTATTCATAGCTATTTGTCCATTTGAATATTACTGATAAAAATCTTCCAAGCCAAAATTTATATCTGTACGTCTGGAGTTTATACAATGATATTGGATTTAGTAAAATCTATCTTTAAAAACGAAGCCTTTCTATATTTTTGGTGGTTTTTAGATATGATTTTTTGACAACAACTTTTTGTATGATATAATTATCCTATTCATCTGTTGTTTTGAATAATGATTCTTAGGACAACATGGTCCAATATTACAAGCGAAGCATCTTTATCATTTAATCCTCAAAAAGAAAGTTATTTTTTTATACAGTATCCTGTATTTCCACAATTTTACAACAAATTTTTGTATAATTTGTTTAGACTTACAAATTAATTATTAAATTCCGACACTCTACAAGTGTTATTGTTTGTTTGTACTTCCTTCTGATTTTAGAGCTTAGCTTTTATGGATGTTTGTTTAAATATAATATCTTGAAATTCACAATCCTTACTTTTATAAATTTGGTTACTGTTCTTGTAATTTTAATAACAACATAATGATTATATATATCATTTCTTAGAGCCAAACAGACACTGATCATAGCACAACCCTCTCCTAAAAGTAGGCATTTGATAATATTCAACTGTTCATTGACCAAGGCATTCTCCTTACTCACGCGACATACAAAGCAAAAACCTTGACATTTTGCGCTAAAGTTGCAAAATTATAATAATGTTTGCTGAATTGTAGTACAACTAATTTTGAAAACTGTGAAAGGATTTTTCCAACGGTCAGTGACAAAAAATTATTAACAAGTATGAGAACTAACATGTATATAAGTAGCGCAGCCAATTTAGTTTAAAAAGATAAATATAAAATAAAAGTAGATATTTTTAAACGACACACAGAAAACTGTCCCGAATTTGTATTAATTTTGAGGAACAAGACTCCAGTGACGTCATATTTTTCTTTCCCGAAAAAGGGAAGGGGGGAAGAAAATCTCTTCAAAAGAGATGGGGAAAACCCTCTTTTCTCCCATCTCTTTTTTCTTCCCCCCTTCCCTTTTTTTCTTTCCCCCTTCCCTTTTTCGGGAAAGAAAAATATGACGTAACTGGAGTCTTGTTCCTCAAAATTAATACAAATTCGGGACAGTTTTCTGTGTGTCATCTGTGTTAATTTTTTTTAATCCGTCAATTCACAAGACATGTATAAATTTTCGTAAAACGACTAATTTTATAAAATTTGCAAAGTTTAGGTGGTAAGGCATATCTTCTATTGAGCAAAGTCCCTAGATACTAGGGGCTTATCCACCAGTAATAATATATATACATACAGCAGTGTATTTTAGATGAAAGATAACCAAATATAGTAACGAGTTAAGTAAAGTCATCAAAACCAAAGATATTGCAAATAAAGTTATAGTTTTATTCATAAAAATGTTTTTTTTTTGTAGCGTAGCTACTTTATATCATACTAATAGCTTTGCCCCAAGAGGTGATAAAAAAAAATTTGGGCGAAATACGTAAAAGGACCAAGGAAATCCCCTACAAAAAAAAATGGGGGGGATTTTTTGTTTTTGGGGGGGTTGTGGGTGTCCCACCCCCCAGGAAAATAGCCTAAAACCACCACAGGACCAGTAGGTATATTCCCTGAAGAGTAGAATCCGATCGGTTCAGTGGTTACCGAGATCTTAAGGGACGGACGGACGGACAGACAGACAGACAGACAGACGGACAGACATCGTTCTACTTTGTATTATAGATTGGTCTTGTCTTGTCTGTCTGAATGTAAGTTGTTTTCTTTTTAGTTCTCGCTCGTATAAATAAACTGTAATCTCACTTAATTAAATCTGTGCTTTCACAAAAAAAGCCTGTTGAACACTTTAAATCCCCCTCCCCCTATTTGTTTCAAAGAAATTGAAAATTATAGGGGGGGGGTAGTTTTATTCTAAGCCCAACCCATTGGGAAGGCCCAATCATGCACTGCTTACCTATTACCCAAACCTGACCTAATGTTAATGTCGTGTGGGTGAGTTGCACCTGGACTGAACAGTCAACTTGTCAACTCAAGGCCAGACTCTTGGTCCTTCACCTCATACCCGTGGTACAGTACATTACAGACAACCAACCCCTTGATTGCACGATCTTTGCTAGTCCACAAGGACTTTTCAATCAACTTATGACCTTACAGCGTTTTTCGATCACTAGTGCACCATGGCAAGGACTACCCATGCATACCTGATTTAGGGCTAAGGCTTCCCCCCAACTCTTACTCCAAATCTCTAACGCCTGAAAGAGTAGCAGTAGGTACTAGTTTTACATCTTTAGTATTGATGCGGTCTGGGGACAAGAACCCGAACCCGACACCTCCCCAACAGATAAGCGGACGTTAAACCACTAGGCCAAACCTGACCTAAACAGACAATCTAAAATCTCCCCCCCCCCTCCCAATAAAATTTATTAAAAGTTATTTCAAAAATGGACATTGAGGGGTGGGGGTGAGAGTTTAAAAAAGCTGTTAAATCATTTTTTTATTTACTTTGTTTGAAAAGACTTTGTTCCAAATAATTATGCAATAAAAACTAATCAAAATATATAGATTAGGTTTTTACTATTGTTAATAAAATAAATTATTCTCCATGATAATAATTTATCATTTTCTGTTGGAATTGAAATGAATTGATACCAGTGGCTGCTCCTCCAGCTTGTGGGAATGGATATAGAATATAGGTGGATATCATGACAGGGAAAAAATTGTCATCAATTTAGTTTGCTAAATTAGACTTCATCTATTGGTCAATTCGTTCCTCCAGTAGGAGGGGAGAGTGTCGAGTAAAGGGGGTGGATGGAGTAAATCGTTATTTTAGCCATATTCAAGTTTCACTTTATTAGAGGACATGATAATCCGGTGTAAGATCTAGGTAATAATATATCCATTCTTATGGGAATTATAATAAGGATAACTAAATAATGTTTCTCGTATTCATTCGAATCCGGTGGATAGGAACCGGTTCTCATCCATACGAAAAAACTATGTCTAGCATCGTATTATATCCAGCTTTCTACGAATATAAAAATGTACAATCATAAGATTAAAACCAGTTTTATTTAGCCCGTGCCTTCGGCACCTCAGGGCTCTATATCCGCGGAAAGCAGTTTATAATACTATGAAAGAAATAACTATTCAGATATCTTAGTGGAAAACAGACACAAGCATAAAACATCAACATTGTTTGTTTTAATCAGGGCTCGGCAGCGGCGTATAAGGCCTCAGTGAAATCGTCACATAATAACTTTAAAATTCAGCTAGATGTCTAAACATGTTCCAAATAAGAAAATTTATCTTTAAATTTTTTTTGCACAAAAACGGGTTTAAAATTAGATATTTATTCTCTTATATGTTAGTAAGACTTCTAAACAAAATCCGTGCAATCAAAGGGTTTACTTTTTAGAAGGTGGCCATTATACATTATAAAATATTAATTCGATGCTAAGTCATATAATTTTAACTTCTTTAACCGTGGACTACTATGGATAAAACATCCTAGAAATACCATTGAAAGAAAGTTTTAAAGCTTTTATAAAACGTGCATATTTATAACTTTTTTCTCATAAATTACTGTTGATATTGCTTAATTTAGACCATATTTTAAGCTTTCCCCTTTAATAAGCCTTTTCTTTATAATTAGAAGGTCCAGTTTTAAAGGTACACTCTAGCAGCTTTTTAAAAGCGAAGCTTTTCTATAATTAGGGTCGGTCCGTCCGTCCGTAACGGATAGCTTTTTTCGTTAATTTAGGCATGTTAGGATTGTCCTATCGATTTCAAATTTTGCATGGTGATTCCTTTAATAGTTAGTTACGATTTAGAAAGCGTAGCAACTCTATAATCATTACCAAAATGTCCGTACGTCCGTTTTAAACATGTTGATTTTTTTACTTTTTTAACAAATCATCCGATTGATCTGATTTTTGGTATATTGATTCCTGGGAGAACAAAGTATAATGTTATAAGCGAAGCAACTCTATAATCAAGTCCTTAAAATGTAGGTATGTCCATAAACATTATCCTGTATAAAGCATTTTTTAAAACAAATTTACTTAGAATTTTGCTTCAACTCTTATATATTTATATTCTGATTATTTAGTTCTGACAATATATAAGTGTTAATGTCCGTTTGTCCTACCGTTTCAGTGCTTCGCTTTTATGGATGTTGTCATCCTTGTTACTCTATAAATAGGGTGTTTTTGTCAATTGGGTAATCAGTTTTCAAATTATCCTAAAGGAAATTAGTACATCATCTTTGTTTATGAGCTGATTTTGAAATGCATTTATATGAATAAAATTTCATATTCAATGATATTTGTAAAGCACAAAACCAGTCTAGAAACTTCAAGGAACAACAATCATACATAAGTTCTTTTTAAACAATAGACTGATCATGTTTTGCTTTTCTGGAAAGTTTCTTCCTGGTACTAATAATGGAGCAATTTACTGGACATTGTAGTAGTGGAAATAGTTTTGCATATTAAGGCATTTCACACATATTTCAAAAATACTTCAAAAACACTTTAAATTGACGTTTCCAGAAGCAATGGGCGAGGTCGTTTATTCCTATATACAGCAATGTTAAAGACTGCACCTTTAAAGCCATTTATATTTTTCTTTCAATAGGGGAGATGTTATCGTTATTAAGTTTCTTTTGAAAAGGGTTGTTAAGATAGTTTTACTAGATAAATATATCATTATGGGTATGTACGTTATTTTTAGCGAGTCTTCTCTATATTCAAATTTGTTCACCTGGATCGCTCCTTTAGATAGTTTAAAGTATATATTATTCATACATTGAAGCTTTTCTATAATGAATAATTTAGATTTATTTTAAATGCGTAGGTTTTCACTTTGTGTATTTCTTTTGGCTTATGGATATTGAAAAATAATTTTAACCTGGTTAATTATAATATCCACTGTTTTAATTTTACTAAAATGCAATCTTACAAATCAATCAAAACACTTTAAAATCTGCCAAAATCTAGTATTTTCGCCTTCTTATTGTGGATGTTATTATTTTTGTTTTGATAATGCATATATTTTATTCTGTTCTACTTTGTAAAAACAAATGGCTTCGCCCCTTGAAGGGGTTTTAAATAATCTTTTCCCCTAAAATTAAATTTTTTACTAAAGGCTTTAATCTATCCTTTTAAACCTGTACCTGGACAATACCTAGCTGTTTGTAAGATCTTACGAGACATCCATACTAGCATCTGTCTACCTCAAGCAATGCATTGATTACTATCATAGGATTTTATTTAGTATTCTGTTCATTTATGCTTTAACAGATATTTTTCGCATCGTATTAAAGATAGCTTTCCGTGGATATTAAAGTGAAAAAATCTTAAGATTATAACGATTTTTGTTAGCCCTGAGAGCCGAAAGCTTAGGCTTACAAAACTGGTGTTAATTTTAAAGAATTCAATTTTAATATTTGTGGAAAATTGTCTGTAATACAATGCTATACATGATTTTTCAGCATGGATGAGAACCGGTTCTAATCTATCTTTAAAGCCATACTGGAAACCTTGTTATCTAATTATCTATCTACTTTTGGCTGTTGTTACATATTTTAATAGATATTTTGGCATAAACTCACGCCTTTTAATCAAAACTAGTCCATTGGTAACTCATTATAATATCTTAGAATTCTATTTCGGTATCAAGGAACTAATCACTTCACCAATAGCTTATGTGGGTAGGTGGTAATGCCCCCCAACCCTCACTTTTTTAAATTAAATCCACAATTTAAAGGGTTAAGGTTTTTTGTCTGCAGCTTAAAAGCTAAACCGTTTGGGTTCTAATTTTAGGAAGGCTTTACATAGGTCCTGTGATTGTTTTAGGCTTTTTATTTTCGGATTTAAGTCTTGGATGGGTTCTAAGCTATTTTTGTAGCCACAATATAGCCCCTTCGAATTCAGAGCTCCTGTGTTAGGTGTTAGGAGCGTATCCGTTAGTAAGCTACGAAACATTCAAGAAAAAATAGAAGGGAACACATCTCCAAGAGGAGTTGATAATGTAACCCTCTTTATTCTTCTCTGGAGTTAAACCTAAAAGTCATGAGTACAAGTAGGTGTCAGAAAATACATCTAAAAAACTAGTCTATGTTAATTAGATTTTGTATGAGTAATTTTTTTCAATCCTTAAAGTATACTCTTTATTTTGATATTTTGCTTTAAAAATTTTTATTATATTATAAATAAGTGATGGGGGGGGTGGGGGGTTATGCTATACATGTACCCAATAGGACCTAACCTAATCTGAACTAGGTCAAAAAAAACTACCACACAAAAACCTCACACCACGCCCCAAACCCTTTTTTATTTATTTCTAATATGGGGGTTAGGTTTCTATGTTCGACTAGGAACTATAAGGTAAATCAGCAAATTAATTTGAGGATATAGACAGAAAAACAAACTTTTCATATGTATATTTTTCTTTCATTTCATTAAAATCTAATTTCCTTTTAAAAATCTAAAATTTAATCAGCATATCAATCTTTCCTTGGTGCAAATGAATAGCGTATTTGTTGGCAAATAAATTTTATTTTTTGAGAGGGGGGTGGGAGGTTGACAAAATCCATAAATAGCGAAGCACAAAAAAATGGATTGACAAGTGAGTGAAGCAAATGTTCTGTGGTCATAATAGAGATAGGAAGAAAAAGAATGAGAAAAGAACATAATAATGGAAGATATCATAAATGATAAATTTTATGAAATCTTATCAAAAATTGGTAATATCCTCTTAGAATTTTTTTTTCAATTTTGAAAATTTGAGTACCCCCCCCCCCCCCCCCCCCCCGACAACGAACAACTCTGGCCGCAGCGCTCGGCTCCCTAGCCTGCCTAGCCGCAGCGCTCGGCCCCCTTGCCTGCCTAGCCGCAGCAATCGGCCCCCTTGCCTGCCTAGCCGCAGCGCTCTCCCTAGCCTATAACCTAACCTAACCTAAACTAAAATAGTTGTTCGTTGGTGGGGGGGAGGGGAACTCATATTTTCAAATTTGAAAAAAAATTTCCTAAGAGGAAAACGCCCACAAATTTTTTTATATTTTTTTGCATGACCCACGGACTGGCAAACAAAAGAAGTAGAATACTGGAGGTTTTTACGAAAAATAACACATTCACAAAGGAAATTAGCAATCTATCTTCAATAGCAACAGAGAAAATCAAAAATACGGTAATATTAAGCGGCTGAAACGCTTCTTCAAGCAGTCGGACTGCTATGGATGTGATCTAAATATGTACCGTAATGATGGAAATGATGCCAAGATAAATCAGAGGTCAAGCTTTAAGTAAGCTAATTAAATCTCAGTTCCCCAATAGCGTTATGGACTGATGGACGGACGGACAAACGGACTGACTGACGGACGAACATGGTGAATTACAAAGTGTAGCTTCGCTACTAATAAAAATTAGTGAAATAACAAGAATAGAACAATAAAGAACTACTGAGCAGGAAGAGGGGGAACATTTGGGCTGTTTATTACACTAGTCCCCAAAGTTTTATAATAACGTTTTCTTATTTGTTGGCTAAACAACTTTGGTGACTTTTATTGTAAATCTATTGACTGGTTGGTTCATTATGTTGAGTGACCAAACGTTTCAACCACTAACTGTAATCTATAGAAGGGGTAATGTTTTTTATCATCATAGGGGATGTACATCAATTTATTGGCCATTGCATTATCCGTTTAGATCCCTGACTACCCAGTCACATTGTAAACTGATTATATCGGCGATTTGAAAATGACAATAATATGCGATTCGTGATCATTTGAATTAGCCAGAAAAGTGTTGGCAAATTAAAAAATTGCAGACAACCATAAACTAGATAATCATTATTTATACAAACATAAATATTGTGCAATTCAATTTACTACATAAAGATGTATAGTAATCTTCATAATGAAAAAAGAATAGTTATTTCTCGCATCGTATTATAAACGGCTTTCCGCGGATATAGAATGTACAATTATTAGATTAAAACCAGTTTTCTTTAGCCCCGAGGTGCCGAAGGCACGGGCTAAAAAATGGTTTTAATCTTATGATTGTACATTTTTATATTTGTAGAAAGCTGGATATAATTCGGTGCTAGACATAGTTTTTTCGTATGGATAAGAACCGGTTCCTGTCCACCGGATTCAAATGAATACAAGAAATTTTTATTACAGTAAATTAAAATGTACATCCATGTATTGTCTTATCCCTTTAGATCCCTGTTTATTTTTAACTGTAAGATATATGAAAACAAAATTCAAATTTTAGGACATACAACTATACACAGTTCTTTTTAACAATTTGAATTTAAAAGGAATTCAATTTTGTAAAAAAGGCAATGCTATGCTAAGATTATTTAGTCTGTATGTCGCTAAAACATTTCAATTTTAAAATGGAAAACATAATATTTTTGTTTACAAGGACAATAATTTCCAATGACAATAAAGCATATTTTTAAATTATTCATAAGAATTTTTGAGGGGACGGAAAAACTTTTACACTCTCGGAAAAAGTTATGGTCCCATTAACAATTACACCTATTTAATTATAGCTATACAAGCGTCTGCGCCCCTAGCATCTAGGGGCTCTATATTCGAAGGGATATTGAAGGGCAGAAAAAAAACTTAAAACCTTACCCAGGTTTATTTATAAAAATAATATAGCCTAAAACCATCTCAGGGCATATAAGAAGCTTCACTCGGTAAAGTGGTGAGCGAGATCCTTTGCTACAAACAAAAAAAAGCTTAGTACTTTATATTATAGAATATAAAGCTTCCATATAGCTCGTCCATTACATTTTCATATTCATGAATAACATTATACTTGTTTGTTTACGAATTCTAGATTTGACAACATCTTGTAATAAAAATAAAATTTTGCTAATTAAATATTCAAAATCTTTCTAAAACTGTTTGATATTCAAATTTACAAGAACAACATTCTTCAGAGTCAAAACAGTGTAAAAAAAAAGTTCAACTCGCTTCATGATATTTAGTATCTCTGGAGCAAATCTTTCTGAATGAGGAGGATAGTTACTCTTCCTACAGACAACTAGGGTTGGGCCGGATACTTTTTTGGCCGGATACCGGATATCCGGCTGATTTCTAATGCCAGGTATCTGGTTCCGGCCGGATATCTGGCCAACGTTCGATATCCGGCAATTTACCGGATATCCGGCGTCCAAAATGCGCCGGATATCATGTAACCGGATAGTTTTAATATCCGGTATCCGGCCAGATATTAAAAATGACCGGATATCCGGCCGGATAACCGGCCAGACCGGATATCCGGCCCAACCCTACAGACAACCAACTCTTTGATTGTATGACCTTTGTCTGGAGATTAAGATAAGATAAGATTTATTTTCCTCAAAAGGTACAACAATTTAGATATTATATTATGATGACGTATCACTAATTAAATGCACTGTGGTTTATTTCTTGTTGGTTTGATGTAGGTTTCTAGTGAGTGTGCATTTTTGGATATATCAGTACTATTTTAAAATGGGTAGGTACCCAGGACTGACAGAACAGTGTCTCCACCTTGTTCGCAGTCATATAATGAGTCCTGTGCGACGCTGTATCAGATGGATGGTGTAACCCTTAAGGGTTGTTGAGCCATTGATGTACTAAGGCGCTTGCCAAGCCGATACAGAGTCAAGAATAATATCAAAAGTAGTAATAATAAATTAAAACTAGATGACATTATCGCACATCTGTTATAGTAATAAGTCTGTTGTTATGACGCTGTTTCAGGTGTAGAATCGAACCGATTACCTTACAAAACAAAGAGTTTATGCGCAGATGCAATACACTTTTTTATTCCTATCAAACTGTCAAAAAAAAAGAGATAAATTATAGAGTAGCTGTGAATGGTAATAACATTGTATATTACCATAAATACAAGAATCTTGAATGTTTGCATAACGGACCATACCACCTCCCATATTAAAATGAAATGAATTGTCGACTACATCAAGGTGGTCATGGCTGACATCTTATCGACATTTTTTTCGTTTTTTGTATTTTTAAGTCAACTTTATAATATTTTTTAAAATATTCATGGTTTGCGTGTTATTGGCTTTTCATAAATTTTAATTATCACTGCATTCTAGCGACAAGACTAACGGGAACTAGACATCCCCCTTTTTATCCTTACCTTTTTTTATATTTTGTTTTCTTCTTTCTTGTAGCGTAGCTCCTGAATAAGTAAACTGTGTCGGTTTCTCAGTTTCTCAGTTTGTCTAATTCTATTTATTCATTATTTTGGAAGTTTGGATAAAAACCTAAAAAAAAAACAATCCTAAGACATTTATAAGCCATCAATGCAAAGTACAACCTATTCGGACCAGCATTTTCAGAGATGTTTAGCATCAGACAAAAAAAACCTTACTACTTTATAGTATACTAGCGGCTACACCCCCTAGAGGCCTCTAGTGGCATTTAAATGTTGTTTTTTTTATTTTAAATATCTAATTTGAGAAATAATGTGTCTATGATATCAGCTGTTAAATTCATGTCTCTACGCAGCGCAACTACGCTAGCAACACTATGCGGCGTAAATGTTTCAATTTTTTTGATTTTATTGTGATTTCTCTTGGAAGGGTGGTGTTACCCTCCCCCAAAATAGTTATAAACCTTCCTGGGACCTATGATAAGCTACCCTGTTAAGGAGAACCCGATCGGTTCAGCGGTTAGTGAGATCCTTTGCTACAAACAAACAGACAGACATCGTTCTACTTTGTATTATACTATAATATATATATTATTATATAAATATTATACTATACTAACGATACCCCTAAATTAAAAGATACCAAATACGCCACTGTTCTTTAAGATTCCCGTTTTTCACTTGACTTCTTAATGTTATTATTTTAAGTTAAAATAAACATTTAGTAAGAAGTTAAAATATGTACAACAGTTAGGAGGGTGAAACCATTTTTATAAAAGAAAAAAAATTAAAATTCTATTTTTCCCTTTTTTCATAATGATATCATTTTAGCTGAAATGATTTTTGTAATCAAAACCGTAATCGCATATTATATTTCTGCTTTTATAAAAATAGTTTCACCCTCCTAACTGTACAAGCTTTTTGTTTTGTTTTTATTCATAGACGTTTGTTTTGTATTATATTTATACATACATATGTTTCTAGGTGGTTTAAGGCTATTTTTCGAAACATCAAACTAGCCCCTAACCATCCCTTAAAAAGCAGAATCCCCTAAGTAGTTAAATCTATGAAAAATAACTCGTAATGTAGATATATCATTGAATATGGTTATGTCGATTATTTATCAGTCATTTTATTACCCCTTTTTAATGCTATTTAGTCTAAATAAACCATTATAGTTGTATGTTCTGTGTATCCAAAAGGGTTTTATAGATTTAAATTTCAATATTTCATTCTCTTTACTTTTTCTCAAAACCAAAGCACCCTTAAAAGTTACGATATAAAAGTTCTCTATTTTAACAGCAGAAAACTTCACTTTTCTTTTAGATATTTTGTTTTTGCTGCATTACTAGAACTTATGCTAATTAAAACAATTTTCAAACCAAAGTAGATTGAAAAAAACAATTAATTTGAAAAAAAAGACTGTGAGACAAAATAATTATAGGGTAGCTTCTCTATAACGAAAACATGACTGTTAGTGTTTACAATCTTTTTTTGAGGTCTTAATTAAGTGTATTATGTCCAAAAATTGCTTAATCAATCCATAAAAAAGACATAGTATACAAATTATAGTCAAGGCTTTTCTACTCAAAGTCAGAAGAAGAAAAAACTTTTTAAATATTTTTATCTTTTAACAAAAATAAATATAAAAATAAAAATAGGTAGGGGTAAAATTCAAGGCACTTTATTAGTTGGGGATGATTTTTTTTCTAGGGGCTTGCTAAAGGGGTGTTTTCTCGCCCTTGCAAAATTGTAACCCCTTATCAAAATTTCTGAGTATTTTCTTATAGCATCTCCCCCCCCCCCCCCTCCAAAAGCTAGTGAGTGGCACCATAGGGGCAGGGCTGTTTTCAATAATATAAAATACTTAAATTTAAAGTACATATTTTGTTCTTTTCCAGTTTCTATAATTTTAGAAGTAGTTTAATTTTTGCCCTGTCCAATAAATTTCCAAAAAATGCTATGTAGAAAACTTTAATTACTCCTGCGAATTTATAAAAACAAAAACTATGCAAGATTGTAAATTAATCCTATGTCATTTGCAACCTTTATGTATTATTCATGATAAACAAAATTTCTTTGACACAGCTTTTCCGACCCCTGGAAGGAACTACAATGTGATTTACAGTTCCCCATCTGGGTAACAACTAACCTGTTATCATCCACTTTTAATCAAATATTTATTGGTTAAGGATATGACAACCAACAAAAATATTTATTGGTCCAAAGTTTTTATTGCTAGTAAAAGATATCCTATATAAAATGCTAATGAATCTAAATTATTGAGTGTTTTTTGTATTTTTCTTAGTCAAGTTTTAGATATTTTTTAACAAAAAGTAAAAGCTGTAAAACAGATAACCGTACAAAAAAAATTATAGGCATAAAAAAAAGTGGGAGGTCTTTAATACTCCAATATGATATTTTCTGACTGATTAAGCAATTTTGTCGTTTTAAGTTGAAAATGGTTACAAGTGATGGAAATTTTGTCATACCATTCAAAACAACAAACCATTGTATTTTATGAGATAGCGAAATAGGAGGTAAATACTGTTTTGCCTTTCTTATTATAACTTTTTTTTAAATATAACAAATTATTTAATGTTAAATGGCGTTAATATTTGTCAAAATATCCTAAAACAGAATGTCGTTAAAATGATTATTTGTCATAAATTTCTGTAATTTATATTTATTGTTCTAAGGATTAGCAGGTTTTAAATTTGCTAAGCTGTAATATTCTTAAGATTACAGGGACGTAAAATTGAGAATTTTTTTCAAGGGGGGGGGGGGGGGAATGGTGTGCAAGTTTTAGGGGACAAATTGGGGGTTGGCAATAGATATGTTAAGGATTTGTACACCATGCATTATTTACATTTACTTGAAGCCAGGGAGGAAAAGAAAAGAAAAATTACGTTTTTTTTTAACTAATCAAAACTTTTCCAAAGCTGATAAAGCAAAACCTTAGAGCAAGATTTATTTATCGTTATTTTTATATAACTTATTTCGAGGTGAACATGAAACGAACTATGAATTTGTGTATTTTTAGATATTTTATATACGAATTTTGAATTAAAGAATATTAAATAATTGGATGGTTATATTATGAAACATTGTTTATGTTTTGTTTTAATAGAAACTCAAAAAAATCAGAATTTAGACCCATATCATTTAGAATTGTTATATTTGTTCATTCATTAAGAAATTCTAATTATTTGTTAGTATTTTAATAATATTTTTGTCTATCAAAATTACAATTTTTGGCGTTTAAAAAAACAACTTTCGGCACTCCATACAAAAACTGTACAAAAGCATATCCGTCTTCCAAAATGTGACCGTTGACTTTTAACAAAAGGAAGTACAAAAGATGGGTAGATTAATTTGTTTACTGGACATTACAATGACACGTCCCTTTTCCCTATAAACACTATGGAAAATACTTGTTCCAATTTGGAGTTTTCAGTTTTATTCTAATCATCTCTGTGAAATGATCATGTTCTAAAATTGGAATTTTAAATTTTTATATAACAACACTAAGAAAAAACATATTCATACTTGAAATTTGAAATTTTCTGAGTTAATATTCGAAAACTTTCATATTTTCATCTTTTTATGTACTAAAATGGTATTTATAAGAAGTTGGTAAATTGCTATAATGTCTAAACATGAACTTTTTCTTGCAAAGTTAGAGTTTTGATTCTTGAAAATTTATTTTTGGGCTTATTAGAGTTAAAATTTCAAAAAATATATTGTTATTAGATATTTATGTTTATGATTTACTGAAAAAAGCAATTAAAATTTGCATTCCCCACAAACAAGCTTTTAAATAATAAAAATGAAGAATAATACTGGAAATTCTATTCATTTCCCACTGTGCCTTCTTCCCTATTTCCCTAAAGTTTGTCACTGATGATGAAAGGTCTCAAATTCATTGTATATATTCGATAGAGTTTAACTTAAAGTCAAGAAAATAAAACATTATGATAACCTGTTTTACCCCATCCCTTATCCTCTACCCCACTTTTGCTTTCATTACAAAATTCTTCCATCCTAACTTAACAACGCTACTCAATACTGTGGCTCACCAAATTTACACATAAGGTGACGTTAACATGGGAAATACATATAATTAATTATGAAAATAATATATCCAAGTGCGTCTGTCGATAAAAAGAGAAAGACACAATAAATCATTTAGCTCTTTATTTTTAATTTTTTAAGTTTAAAAATATTGTACTCGGCTATTCCTTGGCCGATTTAGGCTTTTAATCATATCCTGGCCGAGACAAATTTAGACCGTTGACTAATCAAAAATCGGTTCAGTTAGAGGGATACCCAACGTCTCAATTTATTGCTACCAAAAGTCTTATAACTACGTTGCAATTATATAAAAACCCGTAAATTGAGTTTAATCAAAGGAGTATACTACATATTTCAATCACGCCCCCATCCCGTGATACAGCGTGGAATTAATTTGTCATCGACCATATATTCTGGCTTCAAGTGGCCGTTTTTTATACGCATTGCGTGTTCCATACAGCTTTGTCCCATCACTATGAATGTATTCATGTTTGTTACTTTATGTTTTCTTTCAATATCTCTGACTTTTTAAATATAGATTTTAAAATACGGCTCACATGAAGAAGACTAGCACCGAAATCGAAGAATGAAGAAAGCTAGCACCAAATGTCTTAAAGTGAAGAAAGCTAGCACCTAATGTTTAATTATAAATCTTGTAAATCTTAAGGATGAAGAACCCTAGCACCAAATGGTGTAGAATGAAGGAGACTAGCACCGGTGCTAGTCTCCCTCATGTGAGCCTAAAATACTGTTACATTGATGGATTTATTATTACTTGGATCTTACACCAGATCATCATGTACTCTAATCAAGTTAAACTTGTAAATGGCTAAAATAATGACTTCCTCTATTCATCTCCTTTACTCCATCCTCTCCCCTCCTACTGGATGAACGAGCTGACCAAGTGATGTCCGAGTCCAACCTGAATTGAAGACAATTTTCCCCCAGTAATAATAACTACTTATATATCCACAGTTACATACTTCAGTAATATTTTCTTAATTCGAATGGCAGTATTTTTAAAAGCGAAGCTTTTCTATAATTAGGGTCGGTCCGTACGTCCGTCCGTCCGAGATAGATAGCTTTTATTCGTTAATTTAGGCATGTTAGAATTGTCCTATCGATTTCAAACTTTGCATGATGATTCCTGTAGTAGTTGGGTACGATTTAGAAAGCGTAGCAACTCTATAATCATTACCAGAATGTCCGTACGTCCATTTTAAACATGTTGATTTTTCTACTTTTTTAACAACAAATTTTCAAGTGTTTTGATTATCCGTTTGATCTGATTTTTGGTATATTGATTCCTGGGACAACAAAGAACAATATTATAAGCGAAGCAACTCTATAATCAAGTCCAAAATGTAAGTATGTCCATAAACATTATCCTGTTTTTAACCAGTTTTTTAACAAATTTACCTACAATTTTGATTCGACATTTATACATTTATGTTCCGATTTTTCAGTTCAGATACTATACAAGTGTTAATGTCCGTTTGTCCTACCGTTTCAGTGCTTCGCATTTATGGATGTTGTCATCCTTGTTTATACATGCATAATATGTTGTATTAAGAAGTGGTTCCTAGCCTTTTACCATTTTTTTCTAGTAAAATAGCTTTGAACCACCACAGGCCCAGCAGGTATAATATTAAAGAATAGAGAATGATCAGTACAGCAGTTACCGAGATCTTTGACTTCAGATGGACAGACAGACAGACAGATATACATCGTTCTACTTTAAATTATAGTTTAACTAATGTATTAAAGGTTTACATCAATTTTAAACCACATCTTTTTATTTTCAACTATTTATATTGTCATCCTTGTTTGTTTAGAGCATGTTTGTCCATAAAATTAAAAAGGCTAATTTTTTGGTTATCTACATTACACAGGTGGATTTTTTCACTCCAGTTTTAGAGGGATTTTTTTACAGGTAGTTATATTCTAAAGTATTAAGTTGAGGTGTGTGTAATTATGTTCAACAAGATTTCTATAATTAGGGTCCGTCCGTACGTCCGTCACAGATAGTTATCTCTTTTCGTTAATTTAAACAGGTTAGAATTGTCCTATCGATTCCAAACTTTGCATGATGATTCCAGTAGTAGTTAGGTACAATTTAGAAAGCGTAGCAACTCTATAATCAATAACAGAATGTCAGTACGTCCATTTGAAACATGTCAATTTTTAACTTTTTTGACAACAAATTTTTGTATGTTAAAATTATCCGATTCTTCTGATTTTTTGAAAACTGATTCCTATTACAACAAGGTACAATGTTATAAGCAAAGCATTTCTATAAACAAGTCCCAAAAATGTAAGTATGTCCTTAAACAGTATCATCTATTTATGCAGTTTTGCAACAAATTTACTTACAATATTGTTTGTACTGATGCATTAATATTCTGCTAATTCAGTTCTGACAATCTAACAAGTGTTAATCAGAGCTTCGCTTTTATGGATGTTGTCATCCTTGTTTTTTTTAAATCTAAAATCAGATATTGGAAAGATATAGAGGGCAAAACCACTAACATATAATAATTCCTGGCTTTTCTACAAACTTGGAAATAGGAAAATCTTAAATTTTGTTTTCTGCTGGTTTTAGGCTATTTCTTACTTTCCTTCAAATGCAGAGCCTCTGAAAGGTCAGGGCAATGTAATTTATAATAATTTTTTAGACTGACACGTTAACCTTAAAGAGTAGGTTCGCTACTCCAAATCAAAGATGTGAAATATTTTTGATCCAAAATTACAGATTTTTTGTTTTAACGGTTTTGTCTAGGAAAATGTACAAATTTTATACTAAAACTGATATTTTGAATATTCATAAAGTTTTTTATCAAAACAGCAGAAAAATTTATTTAGCATAAATGATTAAATATGTTTAAGGTTTTCGTGTCGACTATATAATTGCCATATTATTATCATAAATCGATATGATGTTTTTTTTGCATATACAACATCAAGCATAATTTCTGTAACGCTATCCTAGTAATGTTAATGTTTTGCTATTTTCAAAGAAACATAAAAATGTATGTTGAAATTTATAATGTATATATTTAGTATATTTTTCTCAAACACAAGGATAATTATTCTTTAAAACAAATATAGTTTTAAGAACAAGTAAATTATCTACATTAATAAAAAAATCACATCTCGATAATATTTCAGTCAGGCATAATTACTTTTCTTTAATGCTATAGAGTCGATAAAAAGACGAAAGAATAGTAAATGATGTGTAATTTGAAAAATTATGTAACCAAATGCATGATCTAATGGGAAAAGACAATGGCCGATAAATTGATTTACATTCCCAATGATGATTCTCAAAATTATCCCTTTTTGTTGTTAGGACACTCAATTGACTCAATTGACACCCAAATCCAAACTTAAGAATAGTCCACAAATAAGAGATTGTGATTTCATAACTTTCGGGACTAGTGTAATAAACATTCAATTTTTTATTTTGGTGGGTGTATTTACCCCCCAAAAATTGTTTGTGGGGGTAAATAATCGTCCCTTTACCCCCCCCCCTTGGACGTCTTTGTACGGGGGTAGAAAAAAGTTTAGAATAAATTTCCGTGTCCTAGATATCAAATAGGTTTTTTTCTAGCCTTTAATTTTGATGTCTAAGTTCCTACTAAATATGTAAGAAACCTATAATTATAACAAATTTCTTTTCGGTTTACAAGAATTTCTGTCTTATGGGCATAATTACAGTGATGAGACAACGGCGATAATGTAAATTAGGCTTATTGTGTAAATACTAGGGTTGGGCCGGATACTTTTTTGGCCGGATACCGGATACCGGATATCCGGCTGATTTCTAATGCCGGATATCCGGTTCCGGCCGGATACCTGGCCAACGTTCGATATCCGGCAAATTACCGGATATCCAGCCGGATAACCGGATATCCGGCGCCAAAAATCAGCCGGATATCATGTAACCGGATAGTTTTAATATGATATTGAAAATGACCGGATATCCGGCCGGATAACCGGCCAGACCGGATATCCGGCCCAACCCTAGTAAATACTGCAGTCAAAAAGAGAATAGAAAAATAGGAGAAGAAATCAACTGAAACATTTTAGACTGGCCAAAATTAAAAAGTTGTCATGTTACCTTCCACACAAAAAGTGGTTGGTTTCCCTCAAATTCGTGGCGATCCTAGCCCCCCCCCCCCTTAGTTCCTATTATATATATACTAGTGGCTTCGCTCCTAGCCTCTAGGGGCTTGGAGGGGGGGTTGTTTTTGGGGGGTTTAAGGGTGTCCCACCCCCCAAGAAAATAGCTTTAAACCACCACAGGACCAGTAGGTATATACCCTGAAGAGTAGAATCCGATCGGTTCAGCAGTTACTGAGATCTTAAGGGACAGACAGACGGACGGACGGACGGACAGACAGACATCAAGCTACTTTGTATTATCCAATAATACAAAGTAGCTTGACGTCTGTCTGTCCGTCCGTCCGTCTCTCTGTCTGTCTGTCCGTCTGTCCCTTAAGATCTCGGTAACCACTGAACCGATTGGATTCTACTCTTCAGGGTATATTTATTTCTATTGGTCCTGTGGTGGTTTTAAGTTATTTTCTTTGGGTGTGGAACACCCTCAACCCCCCCAAAAATCAAAATTTCCCTTTATCCCTAAAAAAAAATTCTGGGAAACTACTTCACATAAATTATGGTGCGCAGCACCAGAATTTTTTTATTTTTTAATTTTTTTTCAAAAATAACCTCATGGGGCAAACCCCCTAGAGACTAGGGGCGAAGCCGCTAGTAGATATATATCGAACCATAAGGGAGGGTTTTGGTGGTCAATAATTATTATTATTATTACGTATTTTATTGGTTTTTAATCAGTTTATAAAAATGAAATCACAAACATATTACTAAAAATATAAAATTGAAAATTATTTACAATTACTACATAAAAATAAATTTGGTTTCTTTCATGTGCTCCGTCTTCTTTGACGTCTAGTCTAAGTGAGGGCAATGGCATCTTTTTCATTAACACAAGGATCTATGATTATCCGGATTCTCTGTTAACACTGAGCCGTCAGCTTAGAACTGAAAAAAAAAAGAATGAAAGTTTAAGTTAGAAAAAATACATAGTTAAAAGAAATATTGACAGATATTAAGAAAGAAATACTAAAATAACAAACAGTATTTCTTAATGGCCCTGTAATAACACCAACTCTTTTATCCTCTTATCCACTTATCCACTTATTATATGCATTCTGATATTTAGGAAAACGCATAAAAATTGATCTGTAATTCTTTAAAAACTCTTTTAACATTGACAATACAGGTTTAATTTTCTTATTTCTACATTCAAAAAGAAACCAAGCTGAAATAATAATTTCTGTATTGATAATTATAGCTTTATAGAATGGTATATTAGACGGTGCTCCCAAGAAAACAAAATTTGCAACCCATGTCATATTAGATTGGTAAAGAAAATTGTTAAAATATTCTAAAAGTAATTCTGTATTTGATGAACAATAAAGATAAAAATGACAAGAAGTTTCTCTAGGGGCGGGAAGATTTAAAGCAATTGTACATTGTGTACATGCTGGACTAGTGTCACTAAATTTTGATAAATTTGCATTAAAATGAAGAAGATTGTTAGATAATTTAAAAGCAAAGTCTCTTATGTTCATGGGAAGATAGGATAATCTCCACATGCACATAAACCTTGATTCTCTATTTATATCTATTTCATTACTGAGCCATGTATTTCTAGTTTTAACGGGTTGACAATTTGTTATCATAGATTTGGATATATCTAAGAAGTATCTAAAATCTTTTGCTCTCAAATTGGGTTTTGAAATAAAGACCAATATTGAAGCAGATTTTTGAGAGAATTTCGTTTTACACTTATTTAAAAATACTCTTAGATTATGTTTCATTCTTAAAAATTCATTTGGGGTTACATTTGACATTTAAATATTTATTCCAATACGAAATAATATACAAACATAGTTAAAACATAATAATAATAAAAAGATAAAATTAAGACATAAATCGATCCACATAGAACGAATAAAAGAAACAATGTGTATGTTAGGCTTAGTTTGATATGAAATTAATAAAATCATATATTATATTGTTATTCAAGCCAGCATTATGAAGGAGTTTACAAGTAAATTGAGATAAAAGAATAGAGTGTGCATAGAAATTGTTGTCATCCCACTTAATGAAATCGTCCTCTATGCTTATTTTTAAAGATCTATCTTTTGCAACTAAAATTAAATGGGATAATTGTAGATAGAAATCGTTTGAAAAGCCTTCATAAAACATATTGTATAAGTAAAAGTTTTCTTTTAAAAAGATGAATTCTGGCTTACTATCATTTAGAACATAATCTAGAAATAATGCAAGTTTATGTATAAAATAGGTAGGAAACACACAGAAATAGAGGGCATGTTCTGTTGAACTTATTATATTACATTTTGAACATAAATTTGAATCAGTTAATTTAAATTTATATAGTTTATTTTTACTATTTAATGTTCTGTTCATTTGTTCAAGGATAAAATTTTTATAATATAAAATAATTGGCATGCTAAATATTTTTTTTAACGACATAGAAAGCATTTCTTTGTCTGGAATATATAACTTATCACTCACTCTAGTTTTTAGTGCAGGTAGCTCACATGAGTTTTTATTTCTATGAATTAGTTTAAAATGGAGAGAAAATACAGATTTGTTCTTTAAAAAAACTGTTCCAATTGGAATCAAAAGTTGCTTTGCTCTCTTCATGCTAAACACACAATCTCTAGGAAAAGCTGTTTTTGTTGACTCTACTAGTTTACTCAATTTATTTATTAAAGAAACATCTCTAATTATATTCGATAGATCAGATTTTATGCATGGCAAAAACAATACTTTTTCATCAATTTTTCTTGTTTCAAATATGGAAGCGATGGTTAGCTTCTTAGTTTTAAGTAATATATTTTCATCGTGTTTATTAAAAGGTGTTGAAATATTAGCAAAATTGGATGAAATAATGGGGGATTGGAAAAACGTAGATGGTTCATGTTCTAAATCATAAAAAAACTCACTTAGCTTATGAAAATAATTACCACCTGCACATGGATAAAGACTCTTAAAGAAATTTTGATGCTCAATTATTGTTTTATAACTAAATGTAGGTAACATTGCTTGAATGTTTAGATGTTTATGTTCTAAAATTAAGCTAATGGTAGTATCATTATGTTGGGAAGAAAATCTTAGACAATTCATAAAACTATTTAACCATATTGAAAATGCTTGGGTGTCAGGTTTTAGAAAGTTCAAACCACCCTGAGTGAAATCTTGTTCTATACGATTTTGTGAAATTTTATATCTGTATGATATTTTTCCATCAGGATTTCTACTAGACCATAAAAACTTTGAAATAATTTTCCAAATTGATTTACAATATTTCTCGTCAGGGGGATAAATTCTGTATACATGGTAAGCACAGGCTGATAATAAATGGCTACAAAGATTGCGTCTTTTAATCAAATTATAACTGCTTTTTAGAGGAATTGACTTTGCTTTTTTTTCAAGTTTACTACATAATTCATCATAAGTATGAATTCTTGCTAAATTTTGATTAAAGGAGAGGTAAATTCCAAGATGTTTAAGTTTGTCGACAATTTTCCCTATAGAAGCAAGATCGGGGGGGAAGGTGCCATGGGTTAAAATTTTTGTCTTACTAAAGTTTATATGAAGCCCGATACCTTTCTCAAGTTTGTGCAATAGCTGTTTTAAATCATTAACATCCTTATTTGTCTTCAATTGAGAAATTAAAATAGAATCATCAGCAAAACTTTTAGGTTTGGTATGTTTCTTTCCAATCTTATAGAAAATATGCTTTAATTTTTCGCTGATTAAGCATCTTATAAATATATGGTTTGTAATTATAAATTTACTTCCACTGGGTGGGTCACCTTGAGCTGACCCCCTTTTTAACTTGTAGAATTTGGAGAATGTTCCTTTTATAGCTACTCTAAATCTACCGTTATTTGTAAGTTGATTAAACGTTTTTGCAAAACTACCATTGGGAAATATATGCAATAAGATTGAGTCAATAACTGAGGGTAAAATTGTGTCAAAGGCACGTGACCAATCAAGTGCAATGATTTGAGCATTGTCCTTCTTTTTAACAATGTGGTTTATGGCGGCTGTAATGTTAATTGATGCATTGGACATTGTTCTGTTAGGAACAAAGCCAAATTGTTGACTATGAATAATTTTATGAAGATGGACATTAAGTTTTTTATTCAGTGCCTTAGACAGAATTTTATACACAGTTTCCAATAACGCTATGCCACGATAGTCGTCAGGTGACAAAAGGTCACTATTTTTCTTGGCAATGAAAATTATATTTCTATCTTTTATGAATTTAAAGGGGCTTTGATCAATGTCGATATTGTATAAGTTATTCAAAGCTCTTGTTATAAAATTTGGAAAAATATTAATTAAGAACTCAAATAGAATTTTTGTTTCTGAAGTAATTCCTGGGGCAGAACAGTTTTTCATAGACTTAATTATATTCTTAAACTCAATAGATGTAGAATAAGGAGAAGTAAGACTTTTAATTTGCGGAAATATTTCATCTAATGTCAAATCATAGTCCTCTAGTAAACCCTTTAATTCAGAGGGGGGGATGTTTTCAGGGGACACAATTTTGGCATGATTTTCTGCAAATATATTAGCTAGTTTATGGGGACATGTTACTGTATTACCATCAATTTTTAATTTGTAATTCTGCTTCTTAAGATTTGGAATATGTTTAAATGTATAGCTATTGTTTGCCCCATCAACTTTTAATATATTTAAATTCCGCTTGTGTAAAAACTAGACCTTTGAAATAATCTTGTTGGGTTTTTACTAGATTTTGGATTTGATTTAATGTATCTCTGGAATTAAATCTACTTAAATTTTCATACAACATGTTAACTTGCTTGTTAAATTCTTGTGTTTTATGAAAATTTTTCAGTTTATATTTAGAGAAAAAACGATCATGTTCATTTTTAAGATGCTTCAGAAGTTTAAAAAAAGCAGTTGTATCTTTATACTCGAGGCTATTAAATGACATTTCATTATCTAAGCAAGTTGGGTTTTCAACATAAAATTCTTTAGACTTTAATAAAATGCCGGGATCTGCGTAATCGAACAAAAATTCAGTAGCTTTTTTTTCTAGCATAGAGGTAAAGTCCTTATTTCGAAATAAATAATTTTTCCATTTAGGAGATGTATATATGTATGGTTTTTTAAAGCTAACTGTCGCATGCATGTGGTCACTAAAGCTATTGTGCTCAAATCTTATGGAAGTAAAACCATCGAAATTGACAAAAAAATGATCTATATTGCTAGTATGTAATTTTTTATTTCGAATAGTGGACCAAGTATATGCATGATTACTGCCTAATTTGTCTGCTAGATCAAACAAGTTAAATTTGCTTAGAAATTTTTGTAACCGCTTAGCTTTACAAGAATGGTGAGGTGAATCAAATGATATATTGAAATCACCATATATGCAAAAATTGCTTATATTATTGTTTACAATGAATTTTTCGATTTCAGAAAGAACAGTAAAACACTCCAATATGTCGCATGGGAGATACACTATAATGTTCTCAATATATTTTTCTTTTATCTTCAGTCTAATGTAACATGCATGTTTTGATGAAATTACTTTAAAATTTTCAGTTTCCAAGCTATTATGAGAATATAATAGTATCCCTCCTTTTCCTCCTGACGTTTCCCCGATGTAACTACAATTATTTGGGAGATTTGGGGTATTTTTGCTAGGTTTTAATTTTGTTTCTAAGAGAGCATATAAGGAAGGTATGCCATTATTGGAGTATTCCAGTTCTTTGATTTTGTGTGAAATCCTATTTAGTCTATGCCTTTTGCTGTTACTTGAGAGGAGCCCTAGACCACGACAGTTAACAAATCTTATGTTAAAAGAGGAGTCAAATTGCATTCTAATCTTAACTTAAAACTAGTAATATAACTATATAATAATAAGAAGAAGGGGGGGGGGGGAAGAAACAAACAATGAGTGTTCCTATAAAAAAGGGAATCAAAAGCCAAACTTTTGAAATTCTTAGTCCAAATTTAAATATGAGAATTGGCTTTGGACAACAGCCAAAAATTTAAAGGCAAATCAATGAAAGATTCTCCTAAAAATGCAACTTATGTAAAAACATATTCTACATTTTAAATCATCATATTACACATTGTAGCTATTATAAGTTAGGCCTGGATTTTGCTGTTGGTTGTAGGTTTGTTGGTGTGTCTGGAAGTTGCTGTGGTTGTATCCCTGCGGGGCTATGCCAGTGTGTAGGTGGACTGGTGCTAGACTGGGGTGCTGTGTTACTGTAGGAACGCTTGTGATAGGATATAATTGTTGGAGGGGAGGGGGGGATGTGGAGATGTGGGTTTGCTGTGGTGGAGAGTATAGAAAGGGGGAGGTATTGTGATGATCGTTGGAGGGAATATTGTAAAACTGTTTTTTTGTGGCATGGAGAAATGGGCTAGAAGAGGAAGAGCGTCCGCGTTTACTTTGATGAGTACTGTTGATAAAAGGGTTAGAGTTTTGATAATTGTTGATGCCGTCCACAGAATCTGAGGGAGTGTTGTGTTTGTTAGTTTTCTGTTGGATGTTCCTTTTAGGGTTGATAGAAGTGTTTGTGCGGTCTAATGACTGAATGTGTTCCATAATCTTTCCAGTCAATGTTTGAATGTGGATCTGCGCTTCCTCTGTGTTAGTGCTTTCCTGAAATATATGTCCGTTGCTTGCGCTGTCTGGGTTGATAGTTCGACTCTCTATATACTTGCTCCATGGTCCATTCTCAGTAACTTTAACAGAATATAGTGGGATTATGGATTTGTCTTTTGCCATAGAGAAATTCATAATAGAATAGGCAGTAATTTCTTTGTTCTGTTTTGCCAAGCTGAGAATAGAAGAAACATCTCTGACACGTTTCTGTAGTGTTGGGAAGCCTGTTAGGGCGTATTGAACAGTTGGCATTCTCTTACCAGCCTTGTCACAAACAGATTTCAGTATTGAGATAGCTTTATCACTTGCAACTTCAGAACTGAAGTATATATTCACTGGATAAAGGGATTTCCCATTCACAACTTTAGGCTTTAATTGATATATTTTCACTATAGCCTGGCTATTACCAAACAATGCCATAATCTGTTCACTGTGGCTTCCTCCATATTTCCACGTGATTTTGTCGACATGAATGAGGTCACCTATGTTCACAATGTGTCTGGCTTTGTGGATCTTAGCAAGTTCTGGTTCAGAATTGTGAGAGTTGAGTGTGCAGTTGGGTTTGGGGGCGTCGTTGATACCTAGGATATCTTTTATTCTTTTTATGTCTGAGTGACAAGTAGAACACTTATCTGTAGATGTGTTGTTGTTGACCTTTTCTAGGGCAGTAATTCTGTCTTGGAGTAAAGATATTACCTTCAGAGCTTCTTGGAGACTTGCTCTTACTGATTTAATAGAGTCATTTTTAGGGGCAGTTTTGGTATCTTTAGACTCTGTAGTTAGTGACTCTATGTCAACATCATTAGACATATTATTTTTTTCAAGAATATTTCTTGTGATCTTATTAAACATTCTTGCTGAGGATAATTTTTAATAATATTATAAAATATGATGAAAAAATATAGAAAATTGTCTTTTATCTATGCATTGATGGTCAAATGCTTGGTTGCACTATTTTTATTTGTATCACTTAGTTAGATGAGGGTTATGCAATATTGAAAATATACTATGTTAGGAGCTATTAGATCATTATATACTTTGACATAGATCTAATTACACACTTCAAAATAAGATGTGCCTTTCTTGGGAGCACATGTGCAACTGATTTGGGGTTACATAACAAGATGATTTCCTACAAAATTCATCATAATTTAAAACATTGCCAAAGTTTGAAATAAAATTACTTAAGGTAAGATTTTTTAGTTCATTACCGTACCTTAACCATGAGTTTATTGTAAAGAAATTGTTATTAATCATATTTCCTTGATTATCCTTGAATAAATGATTGTTTACAACTTGGGCAGCAAGAATATTTCCACTAAATTTCCAATAATAATCACAAAAACGTAAAAAAGCTTTAACTAGATTGTACAAAATTGGGTTAGATTCTGGAATAATTTTATCAATTTGTATAGATAATGGGTTTTCCGGATCTGCAAGAAATTGTCTTAATTCTTTACCCCATGAATCATTTGCTTTAAGACCTTTTAAAAAAATGCTAACTTTAAGACTAGTGAGAAATTCTTTTGGGTTAGGCAGGCCAAGCCCACCCTTGCTACAGTCAAGAAAAATTCTATCCTTAGCAATCCTTCCCCCTTGTTTAAGAAAACCTACAACACACTTTTCAAAGTCTGCTAAAAATTGGTCTGTTGGTTCGAAAATTGAACCCAGATATGACAATTGTGAATAAAAATATGTTTTTATAATAGAGACCCTTCCAGGAATACTAAGATTGAATAAATTCCAAAAATTGCGCAACTTTACAACTTTTGTCAATATTTTGTCCCAGATTAAATTAGTGTCATTTAAAGATTTGTGCAAGCTTAGACCTAAAATTGTAAAATTATCTGAAATTTCAAAATTAAGTTCCTCAACTTTTCTTATAAAATCTAAAGAAGGTAACCCACCAGTTATAATAATTTGAGTCTTAGAGTTGTTAACTTTAAGGTTTGATAATTTTCCAAAGCTGGTCAAAATATCATAACATTTTTGGAGAGATTCTGACTTTACTTCCATGAAGTTTTGCATATCGTCTGCAAAACCACTTGCTACATTTACTTTATTTTCATCTCTGTTAAAATTGTAAGGAATTGAATTTGGAATTTTAAGAGTATTTGATAGACATAATTTTATAACGAGTGGGTTAATTGCAATTTTAAATAAATTTGGAGATGGAAGGTCTCCTTGAATAATACCTAACTTATTTTCAAAATTTTGTGTCAAACCGCATTCAGTCAGGATACAAGATTTTCGGTTTTTAAATGTTGAAGATACCATTAAAATAAATTTTGGACCAAAATTAGAGAACTGCAGTACAGATTGTAAGTAGGTATTTCCTATTGTAATAATTGATTTGATGGAAAACACCTAAAAATTAATTTAAATATTACAATGGATATAGAATATACGTGGATATTATGACAGGGGGGGGGACAAAGCCCATATTATCCTGTTGAGACGTCATAAATTTCGGGAAAGGAAAAGGGAACGGAGAACCCCTTTTCTCCCATCTCCTTTGAAGTTACTTTCTTCCCCCCTTCCCTTCTCCTATCCTGAAATCTGTCACAACAGGACAATATTGTCTTTGTCCAGGGGGGGAAATATGTCGTTTATTAGTTTGCTAACATTCATCCAGTATGAGGGGGCCGGGAGAGGATCAGGCGAAGGTAGTTTTATGGGGTTATTTTTGCCCGCTGAGAGTTTTACTTTATTAGAGAACATGAAAATTTTGAGTAACATCTATTATTAATTTATCCATTAATATTCCCATTTACTTATCTAGATAGCATGTGGCCAAGCAGTTAAGTATTTCCGGACAAAGAAACATTCAAAAATTAACTCCTCACCTAACCCCAATCCTTAAAATATAGACTGTGCAAAATGTAGGCTAATTCTTAAGAATTACAATTTCGGCCAAAACAACACCAATATTTTTAAATTTACCCCAATCCTTAAAACTTACAATGTGAAAACTGTAGTCCAATTCTTAAAAATTAAATATTTGAATAAAAAGTAATGTTAACATTAAATATCAACTCTTTTCTTCGGCCCATTCCTTAAGAATAAGTAAAGTTTTGAATATTTAGATTCTTAAGCCAACAGAAACATTTACCTTAGTTCCAATCCTTAAAATTTGGTGTAACTTATACTGAAGGCTTTTAAAGATCCAACTATTGACACGTGGCATCATAAATGGGAGGGAAAGAAAGAGGATAAAAGTTAGCCCTTGCTTCCGGTTTCACCTTTTATAGGAGCAAGTACTCTGCATGAGTTGAAGGTGTTCCACACTAAAAAATATCCAAAAGCCCTGATAATTCTTACACCAACACCTTTAAGATATATATAAGGTATAAATAGGATGTCAACACCCATGAAAGCGAAGCTTAACAATGCCAAGTTTGAAATCGATATGGTAACTCTAACTTGAATAAACATTAAAAATTTAGTATTTCTTTCAACAGAAAAGCTCTCCTGAAACGAACAAATAAATAAAAACAACATTTTTTGATTTTTCTTAACGAGACCGAATATAAAATTTCGTTTTTTAATTAGTCTTGTTTACAACTTAATATCTAAAACACAAAAGAAACCGGTTTTTATGTTTATTAAAATCAATTATACATTTAATTATTTCTTATTAGTAAATAATAATTTAAATGTGTTATTTAGTGATAGATTAGTATTTCTAATATATGTTTGAAAATGTTCACCTAATCTAGTAAAATTTTTATTTTAGCAAAACTAATTTTTTGGTTATTCAAGGTAAAATTTTCATTTTAGAACAGCTTTCGTAGTAGATATAGGATTCTTTTTATTATTATCATTCAAATTTGCATCAGTCAATAGCAGACAATGGTTATTAGAGTGATACTATATTCGTGCCAATATAAAAATTGCTATTTTTTATTTTGCTGTTTTTATAAAACACTGCAACTCATAAAGTGTGATAATCTTTTAATCTCAATGTTTAATATCTTTCAAGGGAGGGTGGGGTCATTGGACTATCAATTACACTAGTCCCCAAAGTTTTATGATAACGTTTTATTATTCGTTGTCTAAACAAATTAGGAGACTCTTGTTGAATTTTGATTGGTTGTCCCAATGTTTCAACCATTTATTGCAATCTACGGAAGGGTTATTTTGTGAATCATCATTAGGGATGTACATAATTTTTTTGGCCATTGTCTTATCCCTTAAGATACCTGATCTATTCCAAATTCCAATTATCAGTTAAAACTAAGGTAAAATTATTTTGAAACATAATAAATCATTGTTTTTTTTTGTAGCGCACTTGCTCTATAACTAGGGTATGTCGGCGCTTTTTTTTTATACGTGAAAGTTTACAAGGCCGCCTTCGGTAAAGGGTTGATTGTGGATGGAAATACTCACTAGGGTTAGTAGAACACAAGGAACTAGAAATCTATTTGTGTTTTTCTAAACAGATCTATAGTATAGATGTACTATATATAGACAATTACCTCCCTTCCTTTTTCAAAGACTTCTTTTTTCTGCTTATACATTATTTTCTGATAATTGGATGTGTTAATATAAGTGACACCATTGGTTGATTTTCAATGACCAAATAGAAAGGGAGATACAGATAAATAACCCTTTCTCCCTCTAGTGCTTTACTTAATTTTTCTAAATTAGTGGGGGGGAGAAGGGGAGTTTTCTGTTCAAATCCTTTAAATGATAAACTTTCCCAAGCATGATTGTATGTGTGAACGGCTTATACGTTTGTTTATCCTGCTTTTTTACATACAAAGTTGTACATGCATGTTTAAAATACAGAGTTACAGTTTGCAATAAAGGTAATAAAGGTAGTAATACAAGAGATGTAATGTCTGATTGAGCCAATAGGAGAATCGTTTGGAATCTACATTAAATCTCATTGGTTGAAATTGTGTACACATTTCATTACGAATGCATGTTTTTTTTTCATTTCATACATAGATAAAAGTCAGCTGTAATCAATATCATTTCTTAGTACAAAGCTTTACTGAATCAAACTTACTTGCTCAAAAATTTCGTCATAAATGAGAAAGCTTCAAATAGAGGTGGACTCTTTAAAAAAAAAAATAGGCTTGCTACTTGCTGGTGAGGCAAAATTATTTTTGTGAAAAATCCTCAAAAATAGCATAAAAAATCTACAAAAATTAAATAAGATCATAAAATGGTTATTAACATATGATTTTGATTATTTTTTATAGATTTTTAATAAGCTTTTGGATGATTTTTCATAAAAATAATTTTGCCTCGCCATCGAGTAGCGAGTCTATTTTTTTAAAAGAATCCACCTCAGCTTGAGTCGAAAGTAAACAATACTATCATCTGCTAATAATGTTCCTTTACAGATTTGACGAAAAATCGGGTCAGAAGCGTAAACTAGATATAGTATGTCTATTCAGTTTGCTTTGAGTGTTTTTTTTATTTACAGTGCATTTTTACATAATCTCAGTTATGAAATGATTTTCTTTATCCCACCTAGTATTTAAGTGTTACTATTAAACAGGCATGTCTGACTTCTTAGGTTTAAAAATCCCGATATTTTTTAACAGTTTGTAATAAATATTGTAATGAAGTGTTACTTATTTAGGATTATATATGATTTAAATTTTCACAAAACCCCCCCCCCCCCCCCCTCCCACACACACACACAACCTTTTACTCTTTTATCAAAAGCGCATCTACTCTGCAATTCCCTTTGTCTGACAGTCAGTCCGTCCGTCAGTCTGTAAGTCCGCTGTAAGCTATATTTATTTAACAACAAAGAAGTTCTTTGACCCTAACCCAGCAAAAAAATTCCTTTATCATTGTCATTAGCGAAGCTACTCTATAATTTGAAATGTCCATATTTCAACTATGTTTCATTAAGATTTGCTCGTTGGTTTGGGTGTGCTAGATCGATTCCTAGCTACTTATAGATGTTGTCATCCTTGTTCATTGATTTATAGTTTATTATTAACTGGTTCTATTATGGAAAAAACGTAGGCCATCATAGAATTAGAATATATTTATTTTCTCGTATTCATTCGAATCCGGTGGATAGGAACCAGTTCTCATCCATACGAAAAAACTATGTCTCGCATCGTATTATATCCATCTTTCTACGAATATATAAATGTACATTCATAAGATTGAAACCAGTTTTTTAGCCAGTCCCTGCGGCACCACGGGGCTAAAAGAACCGGTTTTAATCTTAAAATCGTACATTCTATATCCGCCGAAAGCTGTTTATAATACGATGCGAGAAATAACTATTATCAAATTTCCATAGTTTCATAAAAATCAGACAATTCTTTTATACATAAAATTTCCCTAGACAAACAATTCCTTTGTATTTACTCACTCAGACTCTATTTAAGCTAGAAAAGCTTTGCTCATGAAAAACGGGTATAAGAGTAACGTGCTAAGTATCGGATTTTCTCACTTTGAATTAATAGAACTGAAATTAATCCTCATATAAATGTCTTTGTGTGTGGTTCTATTTGTATTTTTGTGTCCAGTGATTCAGGGTTAGGAAAATGGAGGTTAATAATATATATATTGATTATAGAGTTGCTTCGCTAATAACATTATACTTTGTTGTGCCAGGAATCAATATACCAAAAATCAGATCAATCGGATGATTAGAATACATAAAAAATTGTTGTTAAAAAAGTAAAAAAAAAATCAACATGTTTAAAATGGACGTACGGACATTTTGGTAATGATTATAGAGTTGCTACGCTTTCTAAATCGTACCTAATTACTAAAGGAATCACCATGCAAAATTTGAAATCAATAGGACAATTTTAACATGCCTAAATTAACGAATAAATGCTAACTATCTCGGATGGACGTACGTACCGACCCTAATTATAGAAAAGCTTTGCTTTTAAAAATGGGAATTTCTAGAGTATTAATACAAAAATACAAAAAAAAAGCTTCCCTGGACACTAGACAGTAAATGAGTTAAGTGTTGTTGTTTAATTGTAGCAATTAATATTAAATTCTATTTCCAGTATAACTTAGAAACCGATTATTTATCCGCTGGATTAGCCATACTGAAAAATCATGTATAGTGTCGTATTACAGCCAATTTTCCCACAAATATAAAATAAAAATCATTAAATACATATATACAAGTTTTGTTATTCCGGGCTTTCGGAGCTAAAAAAAACGGATACAAGCTTATATCTTTTAATTTGAATATCCGCGGAAAGCTGTCTCTAATGCGATGCAATAAATTACTATAATTCTATAAATAAACAAAATAAAAAAAACATCAATACTATAGGAAAAAAACTAAGATATATTCCCTAAAAAGATTTTTTTTATAGATTCTGTACATATTTTGGATAAAAGTCTATTCTATATTGAGTACTTTGCCCCAAGAGGTAAAAATTTTTCGTATTTAAGATTTAAAAGAAAAATTTAAAAAAATAAAAAATTTTTTTGGGGGGGGGGTTTAGGGGGGGGGGGGTAGTAGACCCAACTGTTTTAATTTTAGTTTTAATAAGAAATTTTTTTTTTTGGGGGGGGGGGTATTTTTCATTTTTTGGGGGGTTGGGGGTGTCCCAACCCCCAAGAAAATGGTTATAAACCTTCCCGGACCTATGAGAAGCTACCCTGTAAAGGAGAACCCGATCGGTTCAGCGGTTAGCAAGATCCTTCGCTACAAAAAAAAACAGACAAACAAACACACTTACAGACAGACATCGTTCTACTTTGTATTATAGAAGGTTGATGCTTATAAGTCAACTGTGGGAAAAAAAGATAGATTTATAGATAAATGTATCTAGTTTTAATTCTTAATAAACATGTGTGAAATCTGGTGTCATAACAAAACAACGTAAAGCAACAATGTCATTAGGAGGTAGTGCTGTAATAACAATTTTTTAAAGAGAAGCTTTTCTATAATTAGGGTCGGTCCGTCCGTCCGTAACGGATAGCTTTTTTCGTTAATTTAGGCATGTTAGAATTGTCCTATCGATTTCAAACTTTGCATGGTGATTCCTGTAGAAGTTAGGTACGAGTTAGAAAGCGTAGCAACTCTATAATCATTACCAGAATGTCCGTACGTCCATTTTAAACATGTTGATTTTTCTACTTTTTTAACAACAAATTTTTATGTGATCTAATTATCCGATTGGTCTGATTTTTGGTATACTGATTCCTGGGACAACAAAGTACAATATTATAATCGAAGCAACTCTATAATCAAGTCCTAAAAATGTAAGTATGTCTATAAACATTATCTTGTATCAAGCAGTTTTTCACTTACAATTTTGCTTTGACTCTTGATTGAAAATCTGGAGGGTTAATCCTTATATAAAAGTAACAGGATGTCTATCTGCTAACCAATATAACTGATGCTAACTGATATAGTTCTCCTTTACAGTGCACACTGGGTCGGAGGGGTCAACAATTCAATTTTTCCTACCCATCAATTTAGACAAAAGTTGACCTGCCAGCCTTCAAAGACATCCTGGGCCACCTATATTTTAAATATCAACCCATGTTGATAATATGTTTTTTGAAATAATTTGGGGCCAAAGCTGCAGAACTCTAAAATCTAAGAACGTATTATTGACATTGTTAAATTGGCTATACTTGCTTAAATCTGATAAAATCAAATATCCGCATGTTGGAAATAGTCCAACTAAAATAAGTCCTATATAAGTTCAAAAATTATTTATAACACAAAAAATGGTACAAAATGCAAAAATGTGTTTTTTTTTCTTAGTTATTAAGATAAGGGTAAGTTTGGCAAAATTTTCTTATTGAGTACTCTCTGAGCTTTTCGCATGTTTATTAAAGAGAATTTGTTGGTATTGCAATTAGCTTCATATTTCACGATATATATGGCATCCGGTTTTGTTCGTTTTTTGCATTATCTTAAAAACTAATAGATCGATTAAATTTCATCGATGTTGTAATTTAGAATTATTCCGACGCACGTAGAGGGGGGAAGGATCTATTTTTGCGGAGTAATATCTAATAAACAAAATGAAAACATATGAAATAGCTAAATAGTATAAAAATCTGTTATATTTCATGTAGGTTAGTTAAAATAAATTTTTAAATGTCAATTTTATTGTTTTATCTATAATATAAAGTAGAACAATGTCTGTCTGTCTGTCCCTTAAGATCTCGGTAACCACTGAACCGATCGGATTCTACTCTTCAGGGTATATACCTTTTAGTCCTTTGGTGGTTTTAAGCTATTTTCTTAGGGGGTGGGACACCCCCAACCCCCCAAAAACAAAAAAATCCCCCCCCCATTTTTTTTTTCTTAAGATTTCCTTGGTCCTTTAACGAATTTCACCTTAATTTTTTTTATCACCTCTTGGGGCAAAGCCCCTAGAGGCTAGGGGCGAAACCGCTAGTATTCATATAATTGATATTATTCTTTCAGCCTACTCTTTATGTTTCTTCGTGTGTGTGTGTGTGTCTGTATGCATTCGCGCCTTGTTATTTCGTAGCGTAGAGTGAGGAGAAACAAGAATACACACACACACATTCAAACACACAAACAAATGCATCCTTATAAAAATATGCCATAATTTTATTAGCCTCTAGTAAGATGAAATAACAATGATTTAAAATATTTTCTAAATGGATAAAATCAAGAAAATTTAGATAAAATAATCAAGATATTAAAAATTAAAAACGCGCAAATTTGAAATTTGCAGCTGGTGAAAAACTGGTTATACTTACAAAAATTTTTACTTCACATGATATTTAGCCAATGCAATTGTCTACAAAAAAGTATTTCAGAGTCTTCTTGATTTGACAACTCCTTCCCGCCCTAAATGTCCAATAAAACCTCGGGAACGGCAAAAATCAGACTTTAAAGGTCATTTTAACGGTCTTTGACCTTCAAGGTCATGTATTTTTTTTTTCATAAATGGACTCCCTGACCCATAAAACCCCTAATTTGCTGTATTGGGCATTAAAATCGGCCAAAAGACGGCTGAAAATGAATTGTTGACCCAAAACTGCGTTTTCAGACCAGTGTGCAGTGTAGCTTCTCATAGGTCGTACGGAAGTTTATAGCAATAAAAAATAACCCCAAAGAAATGTTTTTTCTTTTCCTTATTAAAGATGCATTGTGGGGTTGAATTCCCCTTCCCCCCTGGCCTCAAGTGCCACAAGGCCTCTAGGGGCGTAGTCGCTAGAAATCAAATTAAACGTTTATGGTTTTATAGACAATATTTTCTAAAAAAAAATTCCAAATATTTGCTAATAACATTATTAAGTATTTAGTTGTACCGTATAGTACACAGAGCTTAGTGTGGGTGGCTTTTATTTTGGCTATTGGTCGTTAGAAATAGTTTTATAGTTGTTTTAAAATTTTAGATTGTTAATTATGTAGGACGTGTGAGTCTGTAAGTATGTCTGTATATCCAGTAAGATCGCTGATACCACTGGACCGATTTGGATGTTGTTTTTTTCTAGAGGTATAATTTCCTAGGGACGGCGTTTTTTAGCTTTCCCCCCCCTTCCCCCCCCCCCCATCGCTTTAAATAGTTGAACCTTTCCTGAGCTGGATCTTTAAATCTTTTTAGTGGTGAGCCAGATCGGGGTGAGCCAACTTTCCACCAATGAGAGCACAGCATTTTATGAAATGCCGCGCTGTGATTGGCTAAAATTCGGCTCACCCCGATCTGGCTCACCACTAAAATGATTTAGAGATCCAGCTCTGGGCAATGTGAAAAATTTTGAACAAACTAATCAACTATTTACGAGATCTTAGCAGACATAAAGACGTTATACATATTTCAATTAAAAATGTATGATATTTAAATAAATTTAGATTAAATTTCTCTTAATTTATGATGAAGCTATGTGATAAATAATATCACATTACAAGCCATTTTATTTTATTTATGTTTTCAAAAAATAACACAAAATTTACGAAATAGTATTTATGAAGTTTATGTGCAAAGTAATTAATTTTAAAGTTCTGGACTAGTAGTTTTACTTATGATGCTTTGTTTTTTAGGTAGGTTTTAGGCTTTTCTCTATAAATAAGTTAAAAATGATGTTAGTTTTATAAACATTTTTATCTCGTTTCTTTGCAGTAATATTGTTTATTTCAATGTGTTTAATCGAACTATTTTGAATTTTTGGTAAAATTTCTCTATACCTAATTGAAATAGACGGATAAAATTTTCATGTTACTTTAATATTGTAAATATTAAATATATCTTTTTCGCACAAATTTATTGTCATTCTTATAATCCCAATTAATACCACTGATTTTTTTTCTAATTTTAAAATTCATATTGTAGAAACATATATGTATATGGTGCATTATTTGCCAAATGTACCACTTTTCTGCACTACCTCTCCGATTTTGTTAAAACTCTATATTTTGGTCCGTTGGGTCATTCAAGGATGCTGGATGGCCAAAAAAAAGTTTCAGAGTCCCTGGATGTCTAGATATCTAGCTATCTATGAAGGTAGGTAACAAAAATGTAAAAAACACCCATTTTTTCACAATTTTAAAAATTAATTTTTTCATCAATCTTACATCCAATCTATACATTTTATACACCAAAATGATCGTTTATTCATGTAAAAAGCGCACATAATGCTATTTTGGCCAAAACTCTAATTTTACAGGGTGTCCAACAAAAAGTGTATTTTGGATATCTAGCGTAATACCCAAAATACCTGTCCGAAAAAAATCATTTTTTTTGGCTTAAATCCTGTATTTTATTTGTGTGCATATGTGGTATATAACGGTTTGGACCACCCGGGACTATAAGGTTGTCAAATTTCACTTTGGGACACCCTGTAAATGTGATTTTTCCGTCTGTGGAGCTAAAACTTGGTCCAAATTGGCTATTTTTTTCAAATTCCTCTAATATGGGTCTTAGTATGTTTGGCCATAGTGTTTTCTGACCAGATCAATATTTTCATATTTTTTGGACACCCTGTATTTTCAAAAAAAGAGAAAAAAAATTTTTGTTTTTTTTTAAATTTTTTTTCTATTTTTAAGTTACTTAAAACTGTCATATAGATACAGATTTTGACTAATAACAATGATATTTGCCTATTTTACAATTTTTTACACTTTTGGGACACCCTGTGCATGTTTTTGAAAAATGATGGTTTTTGCCCATTTTTGGGGGAAGGAGTCGTTTTAGGGCCATAGACCATTTCTTCATTTTTGTAGAACTTTTCAAGACACATCAGTTGTTATTTATGCAAAAACCGCAAAAACCGAACCATTTTGCCGTTATTCACCGCCAAAGACGGAATTTTTTTTACGTTTTTGCCGTTCCGGAGGTTGTAATGGGCATTTGTGGTAAGAAAACGTTGATTTATCAAGATCCTTCTTAAATACTTTTATTTAGGTAATTTAATTTACTAAATTTCATATAAAGTAAAAATTTTTGTGCAGCTAACCGTTTTTCGTAGAGATGGATTTCAATTGTTAAAACAAGAAAATGAAGTGAATATAACATAAATAATTGCTATAACATAAGTGATAAAAGAAACATAAATCATGTGCATTTGAAATTCCTTTTGACAAGAATCGGTTGGATTTACAAAAAAATTTACTTCACATAAAATTTAGTAAATTAAAATGCCTAAATAAAAGTATTTCACAGTTATCTTGATAAATCAACGTCTTCTTACCACAAATGCCCATTAGAACCTCGGGAACAGCAAAAAACGTAAAATATTCTGCCTTTGGCGGTGAATAACCGCAAAACGGTTCGGTTTTTGCGGTTTTTGCATAAATAACAAATGATGTGTCTTAAAAAATTCTACAAAAATGAAGAAATAGTCTATGGCCCTAAAACGACTCCTTCCCCCAAAAATGGGCAAAAACCATCATTTTTCAAAAACCTGCACAGGGTGTCCCAAAAGTGTAAAAAATTGTAAAATAGGCAAATATTATTGTTATTAGTCAAAATCTGTATCTATATGACAGTTTTAAGTAACTTAAAAATAGAAAAAAAATTTTAAAAAAACCAAAAATTTTTTTTATCTTTTTTTGAAAATACAGGGTGTCCAAAAAATATGAAAATATTGATCTGGTCAGAAAACACTATGGCCAAACATACTAAGACACATATTAGAGGAATTTGAAAAAAATAGCCAATTTTGACCAAGTTTTAGCTCTACAGACGGAAAAATCACATTTACAGGGTGTCCCAAAGTGAAATTTGACAACCTTATAGTCCCGGGTGGTCCGAACCGTTATATACCACATATGCACACAAATAAAACACAGGATTTAAGCCAAAAAAAATGATTTTTTTCGGACAGGTATTTTGGGTATTACGCTAGATATCCAAAATACACTTTTTGTTGGACACCCTGTAAAATTAGAGTTTTGGCCAAAATAGCATTATGTGCGCTTTTTACATGAATAAACGATCATTTTGGTGTATAAAATGTATAGATTGGATGTAAGATTGATGAAAAAATTAATTTTTAAAATTGTGAAAAAATGGGTGTTTTTTACATTTTTGGTACCTACCTTCATAGATAGCTAGATATCTAGACATCCAGGGACTCTGAAACTTTTTTTTGGCCATCCAGCATCCTTGAATGACCCAACGGACCAAAATATAGAGTATTAACAAAATCGGAGAGGTAGTGCAGAAAAGTGGTACATTTGGCAAATAATGCACCATATATAAATTTCTAACGATTATTTATAGCTTAAAGTCGCATGAGAAACTTTAGTAACTGATAAGAAAAGTTTTAATTAAACAAATAATTCATAAACAGGATTTTTAAAATTAGATGCCAACATCAATAAATCGAAGCTCTGATATAGTAGGCCAAACGAACATTAACACTTGTAGAGTGTCAGAGCTGAATAAGTAGAATTTTAGAGTATTATATTTCGAAACAAAATTGTAAGTAAAATCGTTGCAAAACTTCTAAAATTTAGGATATTGTTTAGGACTTGATTAAAGAGATGCTTCGCTTATAACATTGTACTTTGTTGTCCTAAGAATTAGTATTTTAAAATCAGATCAATTTTGCAGGGATACCCTGACATTTTTGTCAGTAAGTCGCGCAGCTTCAGTAATAGGTTAAGAATAAATAATTCTAAAATAGTAAAAATAAAAGAAACCTTTTGAAACAAGCAATAAATTATCTATAATACAAAGAAGAAAGAAGACTTCTGTCTGTCATACAAAGGTTTTAAGGCATTTCCAACTATGATAAAGATGAAGGTTTTTGTTACCCCTACCTCCTGTTTGTGAGATTTAATATCACTATACATAAATAAATATATTAATATTTAATTAGCCCCTATACTCTAGGGGAGGGCGGGTAAGGTTAGGGAATATTTTAAAACGACCCAAAAACATTTATAAAGATTCTCTGAAAAATGCAACCCATTCGGACCAACATTTCCAGATTTCCTACGCTTTTGGACAAAAAAAAGCCTGACTTTATACTTTATATTATAGGACAAACTTGCTACTTAAATTATATGATTAAAGATTTGCTGTGTTCTTTCGCGTGTTCATCAGACAATTTTTTTAGAATCATGCAAAATTAAGCACTAAAAAACCCTTTATAAAATACTTTTATTGTTTTTTTTATGGATGGATATTTACAATATTTAGAATTAGAAATCCTCGTCAACATCCTGAAAGTTGAACTCAGCTGCATCTTCACAGTTCCGGAATCCAATTCTGTTCCCTGAAATCATATTAGGTCTTGGCAGCCGTGAGTCAGACGTCGCCGTTAAGCCTCAGGGAAATTAACCTTTTACAATTTTAGAAATCAGTTGAAAGTCTAAACCTGACCCAAATAAGGCTATCCCTCTTTTTTTTCAAAAAACGGATTTAAATTTTAGGCTTAGTCGCGGCTGACCCGCACCTGCCGAGCCCTGAATTATATGTCATTTCAGGTTGAGCACTTAGGACTGTAAATTATACTGCTATCCAATTTTTTACAAAAAACATTATTTTATTTAATTTTAATTAGTTGGTTAAAACTAGCAGTGTCCCAAGATATCAACTAAAACTTAGTGGAAGTTATTTTACAAAAATATTTTTTTATCTTTAATATTTCTATTATCTGCTGCCCCCTAGCATCTATAGACTTTGATTTAGCAGAGTGATAAGGAAAAGAAGAATGACATAAAACCGACCCATGAATTGATCAAAACCCCCTAAGGACCTAGATTAATGTAAAATGATATGTTAGTTATTTCTCGAATCGTATTAAAAACAGCTTTCCGCGGATATAAAACCATTTTTTATCCCCGAGATGCCGAAGAACCGTTTCTAACCCACCGGAAAAAATCAGTTTTTAATAAATATGAGAAAATAAACTTACAAACTCCACTTGTATCCTTTTGTGGTAAAAAATCGACTGTTGGTCCAAACAAATCACAACAGCATTTGTCTAAATGTTGAAATGCTTTTCATATGCGCTAAATAAATATTAGTTTCATCAGCAAAGTTACTCTATAGTCCACTTCGTCTGTCTGTCTGTCCTTCAGTCCGGTAAGCCTCGTGGGAAATATCAATTACTTGGCAGATATTTAAGATGATTGAATTTTTCTGTCAGGATTTCATGAACGATAATAGAGTCGTGTAGAACGGGGTGTATCTGCCTCTCCCCCCTGGTAAACTAAGGGGGTGAATACTCTCCTCTAAACCCCCTCTTGCTGTCCACCCTCCGAGCTTTTACACCCCCATTGAAAAGGATCTTTACCCATCCGATACACCCTCCTAATACAGCCAAAGTTAACGGGGAAGTTATTTAGTATACACCACCCTTTTTGTCTTTAATACACCCTCCCAAAGCTCACAGACACCATGGCAAAATTATGTGCACGCCACTGACCGATGATAACGTCTAAGTTTTGTAAAGATTCCCTAACAATGAGCATCAATTCTACAGTTATCTTGAACCGTCGGTCTATCTGTAATGCTCTTTAGGCCATCAGGTATTAATGATAATACTGTTACCAGTTGTACTGCAACCACCTTCCTCCAGGTTGTCATATTCATATCTCCATGCAAAGCAGTCATAATATCCTGGTGCTATAGGTTTCCATTCCATACAAACGCTCTATGGGTAAAATGATTTATGGTTTAAGGATTTGAAATGAAAAATAATAAGCTTAAAACCAGTTTTGTTAGATTAAAAACAACCTTAACATTTTTTAAGAATGCACCTCTAAAGTAATACTAAAATCAATATTAGTCATTTATCGTATCGTATTAAGGACAGCTTTCAGAGGATATTAAAATGAAAAATTTTAATATTAAAAAAAGTTTTGATAGCCCGGGCTTAACCAAGCTGGTATTAATTTGATGATTATTATTTCAATATTCATGGAAAATTGTGTGTTCTAATGCATCAGATAATAATCGGTTTCGAAGTCAAACTGGAAAACTTTTTCTCGTATTCATTCGAATCCGGTGGATAGGAACCGGTTCTCATCCATACGAAAAAACTATGTCTAGTATCGTATTATATCCAGCTTTCTACGAATATAGAAATGTACAATCATAAGATTAAAACCAGTTTTTTAGCCGGTGCCTTCGGCACCTCGGGGTTAAAAATCTAGTTTTAATCTCATATTTGTACTTTCTATATCTGTGGAAAGCTGTTTATAATACGATACGAGAAATAACTATTACCTCACAATCTTGGTCTGATTTACCTCTATCTAAAAATATAATTATACATTGCCAGAGATTAAGGAATGAGAAATTGAACAATTAGAATAAGGGGGTATATGATATTAAGAATCTTTTTTTATTTGGTAATTAAGCATTATGTGTCATAAAGTGTAAATAATTTGCTCACATAAACTCTATGTTTAATAATAACAAGTTGCTCCACCTAGCCTCTAGGGAAGGTTGGGGTTGGATCAAGAAAATGGCCTAAAACTACCTCATAATATATATATAAAGCTTTCCTGAAAAGTTCTGGAGATCATTTGCTAAAAAACCTTACTACTTTATATTACAGACTAGCGTCTTCGCCCCTAGCCTCTAGAGGCTTTGCCCCAAGAGGTTTGATCAAACCAATTTTTCGTATTTTAGATTTAAAAGGAAAATTTTTAAAAAAAGTTTTTGGGGGGAGGGAAATTTTTTTTTTTTGGGGGGGGGGGTGTCCCACCCTCCAAGAAAATAGTTATAAACATTCCCGGGACCTATGAGAAGCTACCCTGTAAAGGAGAACCCGATGGGTTTAACGGTTAGCGAGATCCTTCGCTACAAACAAACAAACAGATAGACAAACAAACAGACAGACAGACATCGTTCTACTTTGTATTATAGATAGAATTTTCAAAACATAGGTTTTTTCATAATTGTTTACCTATCATACATGGATTACCAAATGGTTGTGCTATATCTACAGACCTGTTCATAAACAAACAATCTAAAAGTGAATAATTAGTTGAGAATTTATAGTTAGAATGACAAAGTTTAGGAATGCCTGTATGAGTGGAATTGCATCCATTAAAAAATAAGGATCATTGTTAAGGTTCATGGCCCCTGCAAGGGCTATGAAAATGGGTGCAGCTAATTAGTTTAATCTCCCACGGAGCACTTGAAGTGAGTGAAGAAAGTCGCTCAATAAATCAGTATGTGACGTCATAAAACTTAGGGATTATCTATCTCTTTGTAGGGGTTTCCTTTCCCACTCCTCCTCTCCTCATTTCTCATTCTTATGACGTCAGAAATGTTGTTTGATCGACTTTCTTCCTTCACACTTATGAAGGAGCCACTGAACCTAAATAAAAACCTTAATAAAAGTGACCTTTGTTCACAAAACCATCTTTTGGCAAAGGTTTTATTACAAATCCATTAGTCCCATTAGTAGGCAATGGCGTGGATGATGATGCTGAACTTTCAGGTGTTGTTGGTGGTGGTGTTGGTGGTGTTGGTGGTGGACTGGATGATTTTCCTGGAGGTGCACTAGTTTGGGGGCCTGGTCAAGGAAGGGTCAATTAATCTTTTCTACTACATTCAGTTACTATCATGATTTCCTCCTTTTAAAAGCGAAGCTTTTCTATAATTAGGGTCGGTCCGTCCGTACGTCCGTCCGTACTTCCGTAACGGATAGCTTTTTCCGTTAATTTAGGCATGTTAGAATTGTCCTATCGATTTCAAATTTTGCATGGTGATTCCTTTAGTAGTTAGGTACGATTTAGAAAGCGTAGCAACTCTATAATCATTACCAAAATGTCCGTACGTCCATTTTAAACATGTTGATTTTTTTACTTTTTTAACAACAAATTTTTATGTGATCAAATCATCGGATTGATCTGATTTTTGGTATATTGATTCCTGGGACAACAAAGTATAATGTAATAAGCGAAGGAACTCTTTAATCAAGCCCTAAAAATGTAAGTATGTCCATAAAAATTATCCTGTATCAAGCAGTTTTACAACAAATTTACTTACAATTTTGCTATGACTCTTATAGATTTATATTATGATAATTAAGTTCTAACACTATACAAGTGTTAATGTCCGTTTGTCCTACCGTTTCAGTGCTTCGCTTTTATGGATGTTGTCATCCTTGTTTTTATCAAATCAGGGATTTTTAGGGATAAGACAATAGACAAAAAAATTGGTTTAGGCCTAGTGATAAAAAAACAAAATTCTTGATCTATAGATTAAAATTACTTGATTAAATGTAAATTGTAACCACCATAGCAATATCTATAATACAAAGTAGAACGATGTATGTCTGTCTGTCTGTCTGTCTGTTTATTTGTCTGTTTGTTTGTAGCGAAGGATCTCGTTAACTGCTGAAGCGATCGGGTTCTCCATTACAGGGTAACCTCTCCTAGGTCCCGGGAAGGTTTATAACTATTTTCTTGGGGGGTGGGACACTCCAACCCCCCAAAAAATAAAAATCCCCCCCCCAATTTTTTTTTAAACTAAAATTAAAATTGTGGAGTCGACTAACCCCCCCCCAAAAAAAAAAAAATTTCTACATCTTTCTTTTAAATCTAAAATAAAAATTAGTTTGATCAAACATCCTGGGGCAAAGCCCCTAGAGGCTAGGGGCGAAGCTGCTTGTAGCAATTAAAGTACCAATAGTTTTTGACCCAATGATTACCAGCATTGGAATAAAACTTTGGGTACCAGTGTAATTTACATCTCAATGTTCCCTCCCTCCTTGATATAAACCTATTTTTGAGTCTACTTAATCTTATTTAGAACAGAAGCTAACTCAAGCTAATAAACAATTGATATCAAAGATCAAGCAAACAAATAAACTAAATGATTTTAAAACATTTAGTATAATCACTTATATAACGATGAAAATACGTCTAAAAAGGAAGGATGACAGGAGAAGTGGGAAAGAAAACACCCAAAAAAGAGATGAATTTTTATGACGTCACACGTGACATTTTGGGCTTTCTCGTTATTTGATCTTACTTAACTTATCAAAACTAAAAAGCGGTGAATTGTTCTTGATTAAATTAATAAAATTAGACAATTCTACTTATATTTTTTTCTTCAGAATTGTTGATTTTCCTGGGGGTGGTTCATCAGGCGTAGGGGTATTTGCTGGTGGCGGGGTTGTGGCTTTTCCAAGTGGAGTTGCTGGACTCTTTATTCCTATCAAAACAATTTGTGAATAGTAGAAGCTTTTTATAGTGCCTTTAAACAATGACGTCATAGTGTCCTATCATAGGTCAATTAAAATGTATACCTGCCTGACATTGGTAATTTAGTCTGTGTATTGGCTTATCATTGGACATTTGTATTTTATGACGTCATTTTTCATAGGAACTATAAAGAGCTTCTAAATTGTAAATTTATTTCTATGACAAGTCATGGAGTGGATTTTTCTTCCGCGCCAATATAATTATACTAAAGTAACAGGATGTTTGTTTGTCTGTGTGTCTGTACCGAAGGATCTCGCTAACCGCTGAACCGATCGGGTTCTCCTTAACAGGGTAGATTTTCATGGGTTCTGGGAAGGTCTATAACTATTTTGTGGGAGGGTACAACCACCCTCCCAAGAGAAACGACAAAAAATCGAAAATTATTAAAATACATGGGAGACTTCCACGTAACATTAAGAGAAAGAAATAACGTAGAGACTTTAACAAACAAAAACATCTAAAATGCCACTAGAGGCCTCTAAGGGCGTAGCCGCTAGTGTTTATTGAAAGTAGATTTATAAAAAATATATGTAAAAAATGATATTTAATAAGATTCTCCGTCCATTAGTCCTGGGATGGAATTTCCAAGATTATCTACTGGCCCTACTATTAAGGGATGGAGATATACCTCTTGTAACCAAGTATCAAAGCCATAATTGGGTGAAATATAAATACTTTTTTATCTAAAGCTTAAAATTTAAAGCTCCTTTACATTGATTTATACTTTTTTATTTAAATTTATCATGCATTTCCTGTGACTAAAACATAAAGCTCTGCATAAAGCCTATAAAAAAGGGGATAACTCTAAAAATATTTGGCCAAAATATCCCGAATGACGTCATATTAGAATAATCCATTACTCTAATATGACGACATTTGGGGTACTTTGGCCAAAAAAATTTCAATTTTAGCCCCTTTTTCTGTGGGCACTATAAAAGAGCTTCAAAAAAATTTTTACTGAACCTCCACTCGAGTCTGTGTAATCACCAATTTGAAGATGCCATTCGATGGTTTGACGCTTGCAACAGTAACTAAATCTAAATTAAACCAGGTTGATAGCATTCAAGGTTAAGATAGGTTAAAACAGAAGGGGTGGGACCTAAACCACGCCCAGAAATTTATATAGTTTCCTTGAAAAGCACAGTTAAATCGGGTCAACATTTTTAGAGAAATCTGGCTTCGGATAAACAAACCTTACTACTTTATGCTGTAACTAGCGGCTACGCCCCCTAGAGGCCTCAAGGGGCACTTGAGGAGGAGAGAGTCGAATTTAATAACCCAATTTCTTATTTTAGATTTTAAAGAAAAAGTAAAAAAAAATTTGGGGGAGCGACATTTTTTTTTTGGGGGGGGGGTGCCCGGTGCCCCCTTCATCATTTTTGGGAGGGTTGGGGTGCCCCACCCCTTAAGAAAATAGTTATAAACCTTCCCAGGACCTATGAGAAGCTACCCTGTTGAGGAGAACCCGATCGGTTCAGCGGTTATCGAGATCCTTTGGTACAAACATACAGACATACACACAGACACAAAGACAAACAAACATCCTGTTACTTTATTATAAGGACTAGCGGCTACGCCCCTAGAGGCCTCTAGGGGCACTTAAGGAGAGTCAAATTTTATAACCCAATTTTATTATTTTAGATTTTAAAAGAAAAAAATTTGGGGGGGGGGTAATTTTTGCTAGGGGCGATTTCTCTTGGGAGGGTGGTGGTACCCTTCCCCAAAATAGTTATAAACCTTCCCGGGACCTATGAGAAGCTAACCTGTTAAGGAAAACCCGATCGGTTCAGTAGTTAGCGAGATCCTTCGGTACAAACACACAGACATCCTGTTACTTTAGTATAAGGATAAATCATTAATTTCAGTGAGTCTTGAAAATTTTTGTAATACCTGATATAATATACCAATATTTGTATAATTAAAGCATACTTTTTCATCATATCTTTTAAAAAAAATAATAATTTGATTTATAATAAGTAATAATCACAAAATTTTAATACTTTTAGTACATGATATTCACCTTATCAAAAAAAGGATATAGATTTAACTGAAAACATTCATATTGAAATATAAGACTTTAAAACATTTTTTTTCATTTTCAACAATAAATTGAGCGAAGCTTTATATTCTAGTGGCTTCGGCGTTATCCTCTTATATTTTTTTTCAATTTTGAAAATTTGCGCACCCCCGCCCGCCCCCCTCGACAGAGAACAACTATTTAGCCTATGTTAAGTTATAGGCTAGGGAGCCGAGCGCTGCGGCTAGGCAGGCAAGGGGGCCGAGCGCTGCGGCTAGGCAGGCTAGGGAGCCGAGCGCTGCGGCCAGAGTTCTCTTATTAAGAGAATATTACCGTGGCTTCAACCCTAGCCCATTTTGGTGATAGGATTAACTGCTTTCCCATTCCTAAGAAGTTTCACCACCCCCCCCCCCTCAAATTTAGTTTTTGAAAAAAAACATCAGATTACCCTCCCCCCCCTTTAACTCATTTCACCCTACCCCCCCCCCCCTCCCAAATAAAAAGCATGGACGTCAAATAGTATAGAAACTAGATAAGGGAATAATCGGCCAAGCCGTTTACTTGACTTTGGTCTCATTGCTAGTTTTGGACGAGAAATTGAAAATCGTCTCCTAACAATCCTCTTATAGATTTTAGCTATTTTGTGTACAGATATAAGTTTTGGAGTTGAGTTTTAGAAAAGTTTTGCTACAAAAAAAAAGCATTTTTTCAACACTTACATTAGATAATTACTCATTAAACTGAAATGAGGTTTTTGAAATGAACTAATTGTACTCCCATTATTAAACTTCCTTCACTTTGTATACCCTTTTTGTATACTAGTGACTGCGCCCTTGCATCTAGGGTTTTTTTATTCGAAGTTGTTTGGATTATAGCCTAAAACCATCCCAAGACTAAAATGTAAAAATTTAAATAACCTAAAACCAGACGAAGCCCATTTTGTTCCGAATTTGTATCACTTTTGAAAAGTGCGACTCCAGTTACGTCATATTTTTCTTTCCCGAAAAAGGGAAGGGGGAAAGAAAAAAAGGGAAGGGGGGAAGAAAAAAGAGATGAGAGAAAAGGGGGTTTTCCCCATCTCTTTTGAAGAGATTTTCTTCCCCCCTTCCCTTTTTCGGGAAAGAAAAATATGACGTAACTGGAGTCGCACTTTTCAAAAGTGATACAAATTCGGAACAAAATGGGCTTCGTCCTAAAACCATCCTATAGACCTATGTGAAGCTCACTAAAATTGTAGAATTCCATTGGTTCAATTCAGTTGTCATCGAAATCATAAGACAAAAAGACTACTTTAAAGGTTATTTGTTTTCCTATATTATGATGCAGTATGGTTTATTTAACTAAACCGATTGAGAATCCTTTATTGGGAAGCTTAACATGTGTTCTGAGATGGTTTTAAGCTATTTCTCATTAAACCTCTAGTAAACTAAAAAGAAAAAAAAGTTTATCCATCTTCTTATTTTATCTGTCTATCTACAATTTTCATTGTCCAATTGTCAATCAATTATCTTTTTTATCTACTTTTTATCTATTCTCTTTCTGAACTTTGAATACAGAGCCCTAAGGGGAGCAACCTCTACTAAACTAAAAAAAAACAAAATTTATCCATCTTATTTTATCTGTCTATCTATAATTTTCATTGTCTAATTGTCTATCAATTTACTTTTTTATTTACTAGGTATACATCTTTATCTAAAGGGTGTGCAAAAAAATGCGGACATTTTTAAAATACCGTTAGAACCACTAAAAAGTCTATTTTGAGGAAATATAAAAATGATTCCTGTGCTACGCATAGTTTAGGAGCTACGTGTTAAAGTGTCCCAATTGACTTAAAACTTGACTTGCGAGTAAATTTTGGGACATTTTACCATCTGGCTCCTAGATTATTTGTAGCACAGAAACCGTTCTTATATATATATTACAAAATGTAGGCATCTCTTTTTGCAAAATATCTTCTCTAATTTTTTTGTCATATTTTAAAATTTACTCGCAAGTCAAGTTTTACATCAGTTGGGACATTTTAACACGTAGCTCCGTAACTATACGTAGCAGAGGAAACGTTCTTATATTTCCAAAAAATATACTTCTTAGCGGTTCTAACGGTATGAGTAACATTTTTCTACTATTAACACAAGCCGTGCAATTTCAATTTTTAAAATGTTCTCATTTTTTTGCACACCCTTTATCCTGTTTTAGAATTTTAAAGAACAATGGACACGTACTCTGAAAAACTAATATAGTAGGACATATGATAATTAACATAATTACATTTAACATTTACATTGTTTTACTGTTATAAATTTTTTATTCGAGCAGTTTCGCCTTTAGTCCTATCCCTCTCTCTCTCTTTTCTCTCTCTCTCTCTCTCTCTCTCTCTCTCTCTCTCTCTCTCTCTCTCTCTCTCTCTCTCTCTCTCTCTCTCTCTCTCTCTCTCTTTCTCTCTCTCTCTCTCTCTGTCTGTCTGTCTCTCTCTTCTCTCTATAGACAAATTATTTAGCAGAATTAAAATCCTTTTACTGATTAAGACCGTTGCTTAATGTTATCGCTTTAAAATGGTTAATTTACGCTACATTGAATAAAAGCGTTTTCACAGTAAAGAACAAAAAGGAGTTTTTTTTTAATTTAGCTTTTCAAATATCTGTTCTGTTTGTCAAATTTTATTGTTATCGCTATCTTTGGTCTTATATGGGATATGACCATAGCCTAAAACCACCATAAGACTTGAATTGAGAAATAATGAAGCCTAGAGCCAATCCGGGGCCTATGTAATAATAACTATTTCTTTCGTCGTATTATAAACGGCTTTCCGCGGATATAGAATGTACAATTATATTATTGTATCTAATGATTGTACATTTTTATATTCGTAGAAAGCTGGATATAATACGATGCTAGACATAGTTTTTTTTCGTATTGATGAGAACCGGTTCCTATCCACCGGATTCGAATGAATACGAGAAAACTAAATTAAATCTCTGGATTGGTGGTTTGCGAGATCTTAACAAAAAAAGGAAATATCTTACTACTGTACATAATAAGATATCATGGTGTAATTGTTATCAATGCAGAAAATGATACATTATCTAAAGACTCAATGATCTAAAGGAACTAATAATTTAATTTTTCTTTTTCACTTTGGAAACTGTAAAAAAGCACCCATCTCCTCTATGAGAAACGATATGGTGATTTAACCCTCCAGGGCTTTTTCTAATCAAACCTAACCTAATTGGAAACCTATTGGTTCCTTTAGATTTTTAATTTCACAGTTTCATGTGCACACCTCTAAGTGTCACATGGCAAGCAGAAAATATATCGGGGAACTACGGGATAGGGATAGATACTCTAAAAGTTAAATTGTTAGACAAAAATGGAAAATTGGCATATTTACAGGGAGGGAGGGGACATTGGACTGATAATTAGTCTGGTTCACTTATTTGGGGCTCCTCATATAAATCATTATTTATTCGAACTAGCAGTGTCCAAAATCCAATCAAGAGTAGGTGTAATTTTGTTTATAATAATTGGAGAAGTCAACAATAGGACGAATAGGAGCTATAATTGTTATTTTAGTCACGTTAGAATAGTCCTATCAATTTTAAACTTTGTAAATCACTGTAAGATTTAGGTATGATTTAGAAAGCGTAGCAACTCTATATTTATTACTAGTCCGTCCATTTAAAGTATACTCAAGTTTTGCTAAATTTTTTTCTTGATATAATTATCCTATTCATCTGAGTTTTGGAACAATTAATTCCTAGGACGACAAAGTAAAATATTTTGAGCACAGCATGACTATAATCAAATCCTAAAAATATAAATACCCCACTCATCTTAATTTCAACCCAGAGGGGTAAGAAATTTTACGTTTCTGTACCCCCCCCCCCCCCAATCTTTTTTATAAGCAAAAATTACAATTACAAAATTACAATCTATCATCTATAAAAATTAGACTATAGTGTTGGTATTTTTACGATTAAGTTAATTTAATATTTTTGACAAAGAAAATTTAGTAGGATAGATTTAAATTTTTACATTCACTATGGACAATAATGCCCATTAGTAGAATAGCCAAAACACTGATCATAACATCATAATTTTAGGTCAATTGAATTTGAATTGCCGAATGTGTACACAGTTTCCTCGGTGTTTCCTCATCCTATATCAATATTTACTACTAGCTAAAAAAGCTTCAAAAAATTGAAATTTGAAAAATTTAAATTTTTAATGTATAATGTTTAAATCGTTTATACATTCAAATTTTGAGGGTTTTTTTGAAGTTTGAAGTTTTTTAGCTAGTAGTAAATTTTGAGATAGGATGAGGAAACACCGAGGATACTGTGTACACATTCGGCAATTCAAAGTCAACTGACCTAATTTTAGGCATAATCAATCCTTTAATATGAAGAAGTGAGTTATTTTTTTCTCGTATTCATTCGAATCCGGTGGATAGGAACCGGTTCTCATGTATCATTATATCAAAAAAGTAGAGTTTTACATCGTAGAGTTACATTAGCTAAAGAGCAGTTATGTTACTAAAAGAAATTATGCTTCGCAGTTTTATGATAACACTCAAGAAAAGCGCCATAGGATCGTGCAACACCTTTTTTATACTGCGCGCTTCTAATTTCCGTAAGCCATTAGTAAAACTCATAGTTTTTTGGCATTGCCTATTATTTTATCATCATATCCGTTGATTACTAATTAAGATATACATAAAGCTTTTAAGCGGAGAAAACAAGAACGACTTTGTTCCAAAATTTAAAGATTCATTCTCATATTCATTCGAATCCGGTGGATAGGAACCGGTTCTCATCCATACGGAAAAACTATGCCTAGCATCGTATTACATCCAGCTTTCTACGAATATAAAAATGTACAATCAAAAGATTAAAACTAGTTTTAATCTTTTAATTGTACATTCTATATCCGCGGAAAGCCGTTTATAATACGATGCGAGAAATAACTATTATTTCATTAGTTATCATTCTTGGAAAAGATTGAAAATTGCACCTTTCTCACATATGAAAGGTTAAGTAAAATTATTTTACTTAAGATTTATCAAAGTTAGGTTAGGATATCCCATTGAGTGGTTATGCTAGTAAAAGAATAGCTGCAGGTTTTAGGTCATTTTGTGGATTTGATATCATTAACACCCCTGATTGCTTGACATTTGTTTGTAAGTCCTAACTAAATAAAATATTACGCCTCTTTTTTTGCCATTGCATTCCCCCTGTTCTAACTATTATATCCCGCATCTGACATAGCAAATCGGGAAGAACTTTTAAAGTCTTTAGTTATGCCGCATTCAGTATTCGATCATCTCACCTCCGACGAGCGAATTCGCTCAAAAAAAAATTCTGACGTCATAAAATTGAGGGATGAGGAGAGGAGGCGTGGGAAAGAAAACCCTTAAAAAAAGATGAACAATCCCTTACTTTTATGACGTCACATGCTCATTTTTTGAGCGACTTTCTCCCCTCACCTATGTTAGAATTGTAGAAAATTTTTGCTTTATATAAGATTAATAAAAGGACAGATGGCTCATGGTAACTAATATAGATAAGTATTACACATAATCTTACAAGCGCAGCTACTCTTTTATTCTATCAAAATGGCTTCCCTATCTGGGATTTAGAATATTAAATATCCTATTTTGAAAGAGGAAATCTATAAAAGTGTCTTAAGATCTCACAAACGGGTAGATAAATTTTGTTTTCCATTTCTAGGATGGCTTTATTTGATCCAAGCCAGGGACAAGTTAATAATATTCTGACAAACAACTCTAAAGGAAAATTTTCCACAACCCCCTTTCCCCTTTTCCTCCCCCTCTTTCCCACTCCTCTTCACTTACATGACAAAAACAAACTGTATCACCAGATACCCCATAAGGTTTCGTGATTTTTTTTTGTAGAATTGTTGGTTAGACTGGCTACCCCTGGGTCCAAGCAGGTTTAATATTCTTATTGGGTTAAGACTTTTACCCCCTTTCCAGTAAGTGCCCCTTGAGGCCTCTAGTGGGCGTAATTGCAAGTATAATGTCATGTTGAATAAGTGTGACTTTATGTAACGAAAGATCTATCAAACGGCTAGACAATTGTATGAAATTTTTTTTATTGGTCCAGGGAATGGTTAAGGTTGTTTATCAAGGGGGGGGGGGGTGGAGGGGAGGGGTGGTATCCCTTTAAATAATTTTAACTTAATGATAAAAATAAATTCGTATATCGATTAAATAAGATAAATGTAGTATTAGTATATAATTTATCATGAAATGTAATGAATTACTTTTTTAATTATCTCACTTTTATTTAATAGATAGATAGTATCAGAGATAGAAAGAATAGGATATGTATTGAAGAAAATTTACCTAATTTTTTAAAAGAGTAAATATGGGTAAGAAAAATAGCCTAAAACTATCCATGTCAAGCTTTCCTACAAAGGAGATTTCAATCACTTTTGGTAGTTATTGAGATCTTAAGCTCCAGACAAAATACCTTATCTATAATACAAAGTAGAACGATGTCTGTCCGTCCGTCCCTTAATATCTCGGTAACCACTGAACCGATCGGATTATACTCTTCAGGTATTATACCTACTGGTCCTGTGGTGGTTTTAGGCTATTTTCTTGGGGGGTGGGAAACCCCCAATCCCCCAAAAAACAAAAAATCCCCCCCATTTTTTTTTGTAGAAGATTTCCTTGGTCCTTTTACGTATTTCGCCAAAAATTACTAGTTACTTTGTATAATAGGATAGGCATAAATTTCTATAAAAAATGGTAAATAGCTGACATCACATTGAATCATATGTCAGTCGTAACTTCTTCTGTGCGATATACCTTACATTTCTGGTATTTAATAGATAGATAGATTAGTTTTTAATTACCTTACTGAAATAAAGAATTAGAAGCAACATCTGCTTTATTATGAAGAGGGGTTGAGAGAAAAAAAAAATTACTGTGTATTATTCGTTATATAGAGTAGGGGGGGGGGGGAAGTCACTCAAAAATCAGCCACGTGACGTCATAAAATTGAGGGATTATCCTTCTCTTTTTTAAGGGTTTTCTCTCCCACTTCTCCACTCATCTCCCTCATTTTTATAACGTCACGTGCCTGATTTTTGAGTGAATTTCTCCACCCCTACATTATAAATTTAATAACCATGTTTCTATACTAGCAGCTGCGCCCCTTACCTATAGGCTTCATTACAAGAAGGTTTTAGGAGACCATTTTACTTACATCTAGAGGATATTTATACGAACGAATGGGCAGAAAAAAGCCCCAAACCATTTCAAAACTCAATTATAAAAATAGAATAGCATAAAACCATCGCAGAACCTCTATACACAAATTTAAAGTTTTTTTAGCCCGTGCCTTCGGCACCTCGAGGCTAAAAAAAATAGTTTTAATCTTATAATTGTACTTTCTATATCCGCGGAGAGCGGTTTATAATACGATGAAAGAAATAACCATTATTTTATTTTGGAAGATTTTTAATTAATTTTAGTTGTTTGGTTGCTTAGCTGATTCAGCGATACTTGTTTTTTGGAAGAATTCACTTCTGGTCCAATTCTGATATTTTCATAGAAGTAAGGTTCTTTATTTTGTGATAGTTTTAGGCTATTTTTTTTCACTTCTGTAACTGTTTGATTACAGAGATCCTAGCGTCAGGTTATTTCTACATTATAGGGTATGAAATAAACTATTATACTTGCATTTTAAAAGTTTCGGGGCAAGTATCCTTTTACAGCTATTTTTACATGCATACAATATATGGTTTTATGTTAATTTTTCACCATATGGCTATTATACTATAGACTTTTAAATCAGAAAGATCTTAAAATACGAACAAGGATGAAGATATTCTTATATAGAATAGCAAAATTAACTTGAAACATTGAAATTAATATGGTGCTTATTTGTGTTTTTAAAAGCGAAGATTTTCTATAATTAGGGTCGGTCCGTCCGAGAAAGATAGCTTTTATTCGTTAATTTAGGCATGTTAGAATTGTTCTATCGATTTCAAACTTTGCATGATGATTCCTGTAGTAGTTAAGTACGATTTAGAAATCGTAGCAACTAATACCAGAATGTCCGTACGTCCAATTTAAACATGTTGATTTTTCTACTTTTTTAACAACAAATTTTTATGTGATCTAATTATCCGATTTATCTGATTTTTGGTATATTGATTTCTGGGACAACAAAGAACAATATTATAATCGAAGCAACTCTATAATCAAGTCCTAAATATGTAAGTATGTCCATAAACATTATCCTGTATCAAGCAGTTTTTCAACAAATTTACTTACAATTTTGTTTCGACTCTTATACTTTCATATTCTGATTATTCAGATCAGACACTATACAAGTGGAAATGTCCATTTGTGTTACCGTTTCAGTGCTCTTTTTTTGGATGTTGTCATCCTTGTTTCAGATAAATATAATCATTTAAGCTTGTGTTGACTTAATTACATAAAATAAAAACGGCCATGGCTTACATTTTAATCGACAAAACTTTGTTCAATTAACATTATAGCTAAGTTTTATGTCGATGTAATAACAAAAAAGTAGCTTACCTTAAAAAGATAATATTTTGCATATGACCAATTTAAAACTTTTATAAAAAATCTGAGGGGGGGGGGGGTTTTAATGCAACCATCTCGTAATCAGTGAGCAAATGGCACTTAGAATTCGAATTTCCATCTAAAATTTTGCATGAGTAATCCTTGGTAGGTCTATTTTCCCTAAATCGAACAAAAAGTTGAAAAAGTAACGGCTAACGGCTCAGCTGTTTTGCCATTTTTTGTATCTATATAGTGGAAATTAGTCACGAAACCAATCTCAACATAATACTCTTTACCCCTCCAAAACGCTATCAAACGGTTCTAGACGGTAGCTGTTGGTACTAGAAGTTTTAAAAATGGTTATTGCTATCATTTAACATTAATTAAACCAAAAAAATGTTTTAAAAAGTTGATTCCTACGTAATTGATGATGGATTTACCCTGAAAAAAGGCAAAAAACGGCTAAACGGCTGAGCCGCCAGCCGTTACTTTTCCAACTTTTTGTTCAATTTAGGGAAAATAGACCTACCAAGGATTACTCATGCAAAATTTCAGATGGAAATTCGAATTCTAAGTGCCATTTGCTCACTGATTACGAGATGGTTGCATTAAAAAAAAACCCTTAGTACTGTTGTTTTAAAATATTAGGATTTTTTTCTTAAATAGGATTAAGTTGTTTGCTCTTTGAATCATTAGTTAGACGAGAGATCATTACAGGCTCAAACAATGTGTTTTATATTATAGAATATATAAAGTACAGACATTCATAGCAAACTATATGTGTAAAAGCTTCGCTACTGATATTAGTAATGAAGGGAAAGTATCGCAGCACCCAGTGTTTTAACGAGGAACGGTTGGAATAAATTATTGAAAGATACATGCTATTTATTTGCTATCGATAAGAGATGGTCAAGTAGGGCAGCTATCTATAATACAAAGAAGCTTGATGTCTGTCCGTCCCTTAAGATCTTAGTAACCACTGAACCGATTGGACTCTACTCGTCAGGGTATACACCTATTTGTCCTGTGGTGGTTTTAAGCTATTTACTTGGGGGGTGGAACAAAAAAATCCTCCCCCCCCCCTTTATTTTGTTTATGGGGATGTTAGTTCACATAAAACTACTGGCAGCACCAGTAGTACTTAATTTTTCTTTATTTTTTTTCTTTTAATTACCTTTTGGGGCAAAGCCCCTAGAGGCTAGGGGCGAAGCCGCTAGTTTACAAAAAGGATGTTTCGTACGTTCGTCTTTTTCTGACGACGCACTCTAACAAAACTATACACATACTATCTAATCTCTCTGTTTCTCTCTCTCTCTTTCTCTTTCTCTCTCCCTCTCTCTCTCTCTCTCTCTCTCTCTCTCTCTCTCTCTCTCTCTCCCTTATGTATTTTACATATATATACCTTATACTAAAGTAACAGGATGTCTATGTGTTTGTGTGTTTGTACCGAAGGATCTCGCTAACCGCTGAACCGATCGGGTTCTCCTTAACAGGGTAGCTTCTCATAGGTCCCGGGAAGGTTTATAACTATTTTCTTGGGGGGTGGGACACCCCTAACCCCCCCCCCCCCAAATTTTTTTTTTCTTCGCCCTCCTCAAAATTTTTTTAAAATCTAAAATAAGAAATTGAATTATAAAATTCGACTCACTCCTCCTCAAGTGCCCCTAGAGGCCTCTAGGGGCGTAGCTGCTAGTTTTACAAAAAGGATGTTCCATTCCCGTCTCATTCTCTCATTCTCTGTCTCTCTTTCTCTCTGAAACTCTCCCTCTCTCTGTCTCTCTCTTTCTGTCTCTCTGTCTCTCTCTCTCTCTCTCACTTTCTCTCTCTTTCTCTTTCTGTCTCTCTCTCTCTCTCTCTTTCTCTTTTTCCCTTATGTATTTTAAATATACAATTGTTTATTGTGTTTATATATCCTTAAAAAATGTTTTTAACTTTAATGCTGCCCTATAATTGTTCTTGATATTTGCAAATCTGGGCCTGATAGAATTGTACTTTCGACAGAAAACTTTATGTAATTATAATTTAATCCAAACTAACAAAAAAGAACCCAATTTTATTACTTGACTTAGATTTTTGCGTTTACTGAAAAATGTATTCGAGTTTATATGTAGATGCTGCTAAAAAGATGACAAATCTTGCATTATGGGGACACTGCTAATACACAGCTAGGTTACAGCACTTCAACTCCCTCTTGTCATCTACATTATTATTTTGATGTATTTTTGTAGGAGGATACGCAGATCCCACTGTGAGCAGCTCCTGTGAGATGTACTGTCCTATCGCCAATACCTGGACTGAACTTGCTGATATGCACCATCAGAACAAAGTCTGCTCTGGCCCAGCTAACAATCAAAATGTTGAAGGTATTGCCTCCTTCCTTAGACCAACACAAAAATGAAGTAAGAGTAAAAAAAATTTCATGCAATTAACTTATATTTATAATATTTTTAAAATTTTAGTAAATTTAAATTATAATAAATTGGAAAAAATTTTATTATTTAGTTATGTAATCATAAGTGCTTATGAACATACATATTAGGTTCATGACATATTTATTGCTAAATTTCTTGTGAATAAATTGATAATTTTAAGTTTAAAATATTTTGTTACTTTTATAGGCTTTTGCATAATTATATTTGTCCTTATTAGTGTTTAAATATACTTTTGATTTATAATAAACTAGGTTTGTTTAGTGATCGCAACTGTTTTTAACAATATAAAATAGGTTTTGTGTCCTCAACTGTTATCATTGTTTCAATGTATATAATTAAAAACTTAGGCTGGTTCTATGAATAAGAAATAGTTTTCATGCCCTCAACTGGTATCATTGTTCAATTTAGACAAACAAAAAAACAGGCTGGTTCAATTAATATGAAATAGTTTTCATGCCCTCAACTGGTATCACTGTTACAATTTAGACAAACAAAAAAACAGGATGGTTCTAATAATTTGAAATAGTTTTCATGCCCTAAACTGGTATCACTGTTACAATTTAGACAAACAAAAAAAACAGGATGGTTCTATTAATATGAAATAGTTTTCATGTCCTCAACTGTTATCACTGTTTCAATTTACACAAACAAAAAAACAGGATGGTTCTATTAATTTGAAATAGTTTTCATGTCCTCAACTGTTATCATTGTTTCAATGTATATAAACAAAAACTTAGTCAGGCTCTATTAATATAAAGTAGTCTTCATGGCCGCAACTGGTATCACTGTTACAATTTAGACAAACAGTCAGGCTCTATTAATATAAAGTAGTCTTCATGGCCGCAACTGGTATCACTGTTACAATTTAGACAAACAAAAAACCAGGCTAGCTAGTAGATTGCATATAATTGACCTAATTATCATTAAAATTCAATACAAATGCCCGCAGGGTATTTATCCAAATTTTTTTTGTTCTTTACTGTTTGTTTATCTTAATCTTTAGGCAACAGCTAACTATTTAAATCCAGGGTTGTTGGGGATAATTAATTTAATCTCTGATACTTTCTTCTCTCAATAAGAATAATTTACAGGGAGTAAGGGAGGGGACAATGGATCGAATATTCAATTTTTAGGAGTCTCAGACTTTGGGGACTGGCTTAAAGGGAATGTGCAAGAATTTAGCAGTTTCTGACTGAGTTTGGGGACTTGCGCATAGAATGCCGCTACTCGTTATGTATGTTTTGAATATTGCAGACGGGGAGAAGGGATAAGGGAAGTGGGGGGAAGGGAAATAAACACTCGTTGTGTTAGTTTGGAATTTAGCAGACGGGGAGAAGGGAGAAGGGAGGTGGGGGCAAGGGACAAGGGAAATAAACAGAATAAAAAGGGGCAGTCATATTCTTGCTAGCAGCTGGCTTTGTCTAATAATCTTTTAATATAAAAATCACACCAAAAAACCTCAATATATTTCATCAAAAACAAGTTGTGATTTCACTTTACATGACGCTATGGAAATCTATTATTCAATTAACAATCCCTTTATAATTTCCTACAAATTTATTGGATTAAACTGGATTTCATGCCCTTTCTTTGATAACTCTTATATTGAATTAATTGCCCATTGTCCCCTCCCTTACTCCCTGATAATTTATCATTTTATTTTTATATTCCTTATCTAAATAAGTACCTTTTAAGCTTAATCAAAATAAATAGTAACTATAGGTTTCTCGTAGGAATTGAGATAATTAGGTGGTACGGGTTGTAGTATTATGTAAATTATAAAGCAGTTTGTTTTCTTGAAGATTTAACATAAAGGTATTGTGGTAAATAGGTTTACTAATATATATAGCCAATCAGACAAAATAATCCGTCAAACTTATACAGAAATGTCAAGCAGACGAAGATTTTGATTATATTTCGTTAATATTATTTAATTCACAAAGCTTGAATCAATGAAATTAACCATGTATAGCTGAACTATCATATGAGTAAAATGAAGAGAAATGCGCTATCGTACAAAAATGTATTTTCTTTCTAAATAAATCCAATTTATCCAATTTGTCTATTTATCTTCTATACTTCCTTCTAACTATATAATTAAAAGTTATCAAAGTGATTTAAAACGACTTGATATTTAAAGATCTAATTTGTTAAACACTAAAATTTTCAGGGTACATACATTTCTGTATGTTGTCATACTTGTTAAATAAAAACAAATATAGCCCAAAATTTTAAAGGAAAAAACGTTGAGCTTATTAAGATTTGGCAGACTTGTGTGGTGTTCCTTAAATTCCGCATAATGTGACATATCATATCAAGTTAAACAATGAGAAAGAGACAATGCCCTCCCCCCAAGAGGCCCATAGGGGCACTTGAGAGGGGGGAGGTTGAATTTTTTTCTAAGAAAGATTTCTCTTATAATAGTTATAAACCTTTCCAGGCCCTATAAAAGGATTGAAAAGGATTACCATTTCTGTTCAGCGGATTGCGAGATTATTCGGTACAAACAGACAGACACACTGGAACCTGTTTCTATTTAGATAAGATATATTTAAAGAGGATAAGTACTTATTAAGATTTATTAATGTGATGCATATACGAGTTTTTAAATTTCAGCCCGTGTGCAAAGTTCAAAAATAAAATAATTGTTTTACTGTTGGTGGTTTTTTTTTATTTCATAATTTTTCTAAATTTTTTGGCCGTTTTACTTAAGAGATGTCCATTTAGGACCTTTGTCTTTTAGGAGGTTTTTCCCTTTAGGAGTTTTGTCGTTGTACCCAACCCATGTACGGAAGTGTATGCACACCCGACTTGTATGTTATGATATCTTACTCAAAAATCTTTCCAGTTAGATACATTAACAGGGATACGTGTTCTGGATTTTTAGTAGGGTTGGGCCGGATACTTATTTGTCCGGATATCCGGCAGAATTCTAATGCCGGATATCCGGTTCCGGCCGGATATAAGGCCAACGTTCGATATCCGGCAAATTACCGGATAATCGGATATCCGGCGTCAAAAATCAGCCGGATATCATGTAACCGGATAGTTTTAATGTCAAGTATCCGGCCGGATATTAAAAATTACCGGATATCCGTCCGGATAACCGGCCAGACCGGATATCCGGCTCAACCCTAATTTTTAGTTACGTTATCAAAGAAACAAGGATGAAAACAACCATTAGTAGCAAAGTACAAAAAAAAATTGATGGACAAACAGACTAAGTAAGTTTTAGAGCAGATGTTCAGTTTTCATAAAAAAGAAAAAGAAAAGAGAGAATATGGAAAATAAAGCACAAAAGCATGAACGACTGATTTACGAACAAAAAAAATATATATACTAGATGCACACAGGATATAGGAATCTTCACTAAAAATTAGGGTTTTGCCGGATATCCGACCATTTTCGATATCCGGCCGGTTACCGGATATTGAAACTATCCGGATAACGGATATCCGGCTGATTTTTACTGCCGGATACCCGGTTATCCGGCCGGATATCCGGTAGTTTGCTGGATATCGAACTTTTGGCCAGATATCCGGCCAGATACCGGATATTGGAACTATCCGAATACCGGATATTGGAACTATCCGAATACCGGATATTGGAACTATCCGAATACCGGATATTGGAACTATCCGAATACCGGATATTGGAACTATCCGAATATCGGATATCTTGTATCCGGCCAAAAAAGTATCCGGCCCAACAATACTGAAAATTGCAGTTGTCTCATAAATAGTAGCCGAGAAAATCATATTTCTGATTGACTGACTAACTGACGGACGGACAAAGTGAATTATAACATTGTCACCTAATTTATTAACATTGAATTTCTATAAAAATAATTATTCAGCATTCTTTTCTCTGTCCCAAAACTGTCGTTCTAGGGATAAAGATACTTTTGTGCTGCCATTCTTTAAAACAAAAACCTCCTTCAGTCCAAAAACGAGGGCAATTCAGCTCTTTGCTCAATTTGTATTAATTGTCTTCAAACTAGGGTTGGGCCGGATATCCGGTCATTTTCAATATCCGGCCGGATACCGGATATTAAAACTATCCGGTTACATGATATCCGGCTGATTTTTGACGCCGGATATCCGGTAATTTGCCGGATATCGATCGTTTGCCAGATATCCGACCGGAACCGGATATCAGGCATTAGAAAGCAGCCGGATATCCGGTATCCGGCCAAACCCTACTTCAGACAAGATAAATCCATCAATTGCTACTTTCTATTTCAGCAACGTTATTGACCAAAGCCTAACACACGTGGTTATTGTCAGAGATTCTCGCTAGGGTTGGGCTAGATATCAGGTCTAGCCGGTTATCCGGCCTGATATCCGGTCATTTTCAATATCCAGCCTGATACCGGATATTAAAACTATCCGGTTACATGATATCCGGCTGATTTTTGACGCCGGATATCCGGAAATTTGCTGGATATCGAACGCTTGCCAGATATCCGGCCGGAACAGGATATCCGGCATTAGAAATCAGCCGGATATCCAGTATCCGGCCAAAAAAGTATCAGGCCCCACCCTAATTCTTGCATACCCTGATTCTCCCAATGAATAAAACAATATGACTTTATCACTTCTTCTTTTATGGAGGAAGGTTATGACCAATATACGAGGACTATATTAGCATCCTAAATTGACGACCTTTGTTCAGTGGCATGCAAACTGAAGGGGGCATTTGGGGCAATCACCCCCCCCTAGCGACCAAAACGCCCCTCCTGCCGCCCCCTAGCAACCGCCCCCCCTGCCCCCCCCCCCCCTAAATGTTAAAAAATGCCCCATTTGCCCCCCCTGGTCAACAAAAATGCCCCTTTTTGCCCCCTACCCTACAAAAAGCAAAACTATCCCAGTTTCAAAAAAAAAGATCAAGAAATACAGAGGAAACAAAAATTTCGCGCTTCGCGCCAAACAGACAGTTACTATTCATTTAACCTTTTTTAAATTAGTGTAGAAATTAGGTTATAATCTTTTTTCACTGAACTTAACAAACCAGGTTATAGGAAGTATTTTATTTTGTATAATATAAACTTTTTACCAAAGAAATTTTGTACATCCCCAATGATGATACACAAAATTACCCCTTATATAGATTACAATTAGTGGATGAAATGTATGGAAACTCGACTTAATTAACCAACCAATCAAAATTCCATTAAAGTCCCCAAAGTTGTTGAGCCAACGAATAAGAAAATTTTATATGAAATATTGGGGACTAGTGTAATAAATAGCCCAAAAACCCCTCCCTCCCTGCATATTTGAAGAAAAAAATTTGCGCTTCGCGCCCTTCCAAATGGTTTCTGCTATGAAAAATTGGGGACTAGTGTAATAGAGAACTCGGCAGACCTGCTATTGGGTAGAAACTGTACACATTTTGGTATGAAAGGCCTTATTTTTTTATTTCTTCCCAATAAAAAAGTCGGCTATAAACGGTCGAATTTCTTAATTAAAACCCATAGATCAAATAGTTTCCATAGCTTTCAAATTTCGTTCAGACGGGTGTTACTAACAATACTCCTTAACTTTTTATAGATTCATATACATTTAAAAAATTGAAAAAATAGGAAAAATACTATTAAACTTAGATAATAAAATACGAGTATATTCCCTTTTCATTTTTATAAGTGCAATTTTTATTTTGAAATTAATTGTCACGAATACGATGCATTTTTTTATTTTTTTATTTCATTGGTTCATATATTTTAAGGTGTTGAAGCAATAATACCCTCTAATAAAATTAAAACCCTGTATCTGCATATTAAGCATTAATTGTTCAAAATGTTGACGAGATCTTAAAGTACATACCACGCACAATTTATTTAATTTTTTAGAAGTATCTTCTGTAAACTAAAGGAATACAGTTTATACTCAGGTAGTTAACATATGATATACCAGTTTTAAAAAACAATTATTTGGTATCTTTTTTAAAGATAATATTGTAGTTTTAATTTTCTTATATAAAGTAAAAATAATAATAATAAAGTAATGTGCAATATTTTTTTGTAATGTTTAAAAAATATTTCAATTACAAAAAAAATCTCATAAAATAGTTTTAGTAAATACTGAATAAACGATGATAAATTCTTTTTTAAAACTATCCAAAAGTTCTTTTTTAATTGCGACAAATTGTTTTACTATACAATATTCTTCTTGTCTCATAATTCTATTTCACAATGAAAGGACAAGTAATTTTTTTTTATTTTTTACATAGTTCATTATATCTTTGGTTTTTATGGTACGATAAATTTTTTTGTGGATTATAATATTAAAAAAAATAAAATTTCTCGCTGTTTCGAGCATCCAGTATGTAATTTACTTTGACTGTCATCACACAACATACAGGAAAAAGGATTTGTGACTTTTTCTACCTAAAATATATATTTATTTCAACAGATGGTCTTTAAATCTACTTGTCTGTATTCTTATTAATGATTTTTTGTGCTTTGCTACTTAAAGATGTTGTCATCCTTGTTGTCATTCAATAAAGAAATATCCCCTTCCACCCATTAAAAATGTTTTGTGGTGGAGGAGGGGGGGGGAGGGGGGAAAGGTTAATTTATCTTCTGTACTATTTTTTCAAAGATGCTTTCTAGCTCCCTTCCCTTCGGTCATTGCAGGGTGGGGAGAAGGGATGGGGGAGAAGAGATGGGGGGGGAAGAGATGGGGGGGAAGAGGTGGGGGATATAAATGGGAAATAGGGATGGGGGAAGGGATGGGGAAGAAGGGATAAGGACTAGGAGGCCCATAATCAAATAATCCCACCCCTTAAAATGCCCCCCCTAGACAAAGTGCTTCGCACGCCACTGCCTTTTGTTTTATATTTTTTGTATATATATTTTTTATATTAACTATTTTTTGCTAAGCTTTTGAAAATGTACCCGATCCAAGAAAAAATACTATTATATATTTTTACAATTTCAAGGGCAAATTTTGGCCATAAAAAGTTTTAATAGTTATTTCTCGCATCGTATTATAAACGGCTTTCCGCGGATATAGAATGTACAATTATAAGATTAAAACTAGTTTTTTTAGCCCCGTGGTGCCGAAGGCACCGGCTAAAAAGACTAGTTTTAATCTTATGATTGTACATTTCTATATTCGTAGAAAGCTGGATATAATACGATGCTAGACATAGTTTTTTCGTATGGATGAGAACCGGTTCCTATCCACCGGATTCGAATGAATACGAGAAAAAGTTTTAAAACAATTTGATGTAATGGAGACATTTTTTTCAGTTAAGATTGTCAAATTAAACTTTTAAAAGGGGTTGAGGTCAGAGATCAGAAAAGGGTTCTGAAAAAAAATTATCTATAGTACAAAGTAGAACGATGTCTGTCTGTCTGTCTGTCTGTCCGTCCGTCTGTCCGTCCGTCCGTCCGTCCGTCCGTCCGTCCGTCCGTCCGTCCGTCCGTCCGTCCGTCCATCCGTCCGTCTGTCTGTCTGTCTGTCTGTCCGTCCGTCTGTCTGTCTGTCTGTCCGTCCGTCCGTCCCTTAAGATCTCGGTAACCACTGAACCGATCGGATTCTACTCTTCAGGGAATATACCTACTGGTCCTGTGGTGGTTTTAGGCTATTATCTTGGGGGGTGGGTCACCCCCAACCCCCCAAAAAACAACCCCTCCCCCCCCCGGTTTTTTTTTGTAGAAGATTTCCTTGGTCCTTTTACGTATTTCGCCATAAATTTTTTTTATCACCTTTTGGGACAAAGCCCCTAGAGGCTAGGGGCGAAGTGAAACTATAAAGTAGTAAGGTTTTTTGTTTGTTCGTTAAGATCTCGATAACTGATTGAATTCTCCATTTGGGGAAGCTTCACATATGCCTCATTATTGTTTTAGGATACTTAATCCTACAAGACTAACAACACTTATTCTAATCCTTTAATTTTTCTTTTTAATATCCACGGAAAGCTGTTTATGATACGATGCGATAAATAACTATTCCTTTTAAAAGACTAAAACACAATAATACAACTTGTTATAAATGATTATTTTGCTTTGGGGTAGAGTATTATTATATTGTTGCTTTTTGTAAGGTGTAAATTTAGCCTTCTTTATGGATTCTATTATTCTTGTTTTTAATTGTTTTAAAATTAGTTTTCGAAACAATTAAATGGGAAAAATTAAATATTTTTTAAATTGGACTTTCTTTTTTTATAATAAAAATAGTTATTTATCGCATCGTATTATAAACGGCTTTCCGCGGATATAGAATGTACAATTATGAGATTAAAACTAGTTTTTTTTAGCCCCGAGGTGCTAACCAAGAAAATAGCCTATAACCACCACAGTACGAGTAGGTATATTCACTGAAGAGTAGAATCCGATCGGTTCAGTGGTTACCGAGATCTTAAGCTCAGACGGACGGACGGACGGACAGACAGACATCAAGCTACTTTGTATTATAGATATACATACTTTATTATTTACTAGCGGCTGCGCTCCTAGCATCTAGTGGCTCTTTATTTAAAGGGATATGGAATGGCAAAAAAAAGCCTAAAACCACCTCAGGACCTTTAAGAAGGTTCACTATAAAGGAAAACCATATCAGTTCAGTGGTTAGAGAGATCCTTCGCTAAAGACAGAAAAAAAGCTTACTACATTATATAATAAGATATCAGATTTACAATAGCACATTAGAAAGCTCTTCATAGTGCCTATAACAACAATTACGCCATACAATACAATGATAGGCCAATACACAGACTAAATTACCAATGGCAGACCAGTATACATTTTACTTGACCAATTGTAGGCCAGTATGACGTCATTTTTATAAGCACTATAAAAAACTTCGCATAATAGCAAATTCATTTAAGAGGGGGACTTTATGAGAGACATTGAATCAGAGTGGGAGATACAGTTTCTGCTATTGTAATATTATGCGGTTCTGATGATATTGCAATACATCAGCGGAAGTAAATGCACACCTTGAGATTTTGATAAGCTTACTTGTTAGAGGCAAATCACGTTCTTCATTCAAATCTTAGGTGGCCATCTTGAAATCAAGGGGATTTATTCATAAAAGATACACTTAATAAATGGAAGCTTTGTATTGGTTCTGCTCCGATTTTTGGCCTTCCAAGAGAATGTCCAATGAAAAAACAGTAAACCCACCCAAAAATACTTTCATTAAAGATGTAGATAGAAGTAGAAAAAAATCCCCCCAATAAAACAATTTTAATAAAACTAAATTTCAAAGTTGAGATTCCCCCCCTTCTCTCTCTCCTTCGTTATAAACTAAAGAATTGTTGTCCAATAAGATTTTGTAAACGGCTAGAATATTTACATTGTAGTATTATCAATTCAAAAATGGTTGATGCTTGTAAAATTTTGTTGATAATTTATGAATTAGATCCCTTGTTCGATGCCTATATATTATATTCCTAGCTTTCTTTTTACATCCTATTTGTGATACAACAGGTTTATTAAGGATTTACTTATGCCTCATTTCACACAAATTCTATGCTTCCAACGTTTATTTTCTATTATTTTCTTTATTTCTTATTTTTAAAAGCGAAGCTTTTCTATAACTAGGGTCCGTGCGTCCGTACGTCCGTCCGTCACAGAGAGTTAGCTCTTTTCGTTAATTTAAACAGGTTAGAATTATCCTATCGATTCCAAACTTGATTCCTATAGTAGTTAGGTACAATTAAGAAAGCGTAGCAACTCTATAAACAATACCAGAATGTCCGTACGTCCATTTTAAATATGTAGATTTTTTACCTTTTTTGACAACAAATTTTTGTATGTTAAAATTATCCGATTCTTCTGATTTTTTGAAAACTGATTCCTATTACAACAAGGTACAATGTTATAAGCGAAGCATCTCTATAAACAAGTCCCAGAAATGTAAGTATGTCCTTAAACAGTATCATCTATTAATGCAGTTTTGCAACAAATTTTCTTAAAATATTGTTTGTACTGATGCATTAATATTCTGCTTATTTAGTTCTGACAATCTACAAGCGTTAATGTTCGTTTGTCCTTCCATTTCAGAGCTTCGCTTTTATGGATGTTGTCATCCTTGTTATATATGTAATTGTGTTTTATTTTATTAGAATATTCGAAGAGGCTAGTTGAGCACGGAAACCCAACTTCCCCCCACTTATTAGTAGCAAGCTACTCTATAATTCACAATGTCCGTCCGTCCGTCCGTCCGTCTGTCCGTCCGTAATTAATGAATTGGGGGAAACCTGTTTTTGTCGTTTTTAATAGATTTATAATAGAAAGGGGGAAAGTAGTTTTTTCGTGTGTCTTTGGTCAGGTAAGGTTATATTGGAAAGAGTTTAGAGTTTCCTGCAGTGGTAAGGCATCGGATAAACTCTCTGCCCAATTCCTTTTATTTTCAATTTGTTTCAAAAATAAGTTTGGGGGGTATTTTGATTCTGGTTTTAATCATTTATTTATCTTCACGTCTGTACGTCAATTTTTCATGTGTAATGTTGATTTTTGGTCAGATATCAAGTTGGAGGGGTGGGGGGGGAATCTAACGCCAACAGCGAGATATGAGATGTCTACTATCCCTCAACTAACCCACTTCTTTTAGAACAATTGTCGTAAAGGCTAGGGTACAGTCAATATGATTCTAACTGAATTAACATTTTTGACAAAATTTTAAGTTGATGAGATTAAATCTACTAATGTTTTTCTAAAAGATTATAAAAATTTGAAATAAAATCCTCTATTATAAAATTACTTCTGGGTGATTTGGTATTTAATCTACCGTAAATTTTCTTTTTTTGTGAAAAAAGATAAACTAAATAACATTAGAAATTATTCTTTTATCTGATTTATTCTTTTCAAATGTAGTTGGATGTTTTTGGATTCCTTTATTTTGATATTGGATTAGACAATTAAAGATAATTTAACTTCACTTGAAAAGTACCCATTTGTATTATGAAAACTAGAGATGACATGAATTTACTAAAATCTGTCTACCAAAATCGAAAGAATTTCCTTAAGAATAAGCAGACCTTTGAAAGCTTTTTTTGTAATTAGGGTAGGTTGGTCTGTACGGCAACAAATTTATGTACAATTTCGTTTAGACTTAAAATTAGTGTTCTGTATATCAAGATATGAAACTCTTGTTGTTCGTTTGTCCTTCCTTCTTATTTTAGAGCTTTGTTTTTTATCCTTGTTTTTCATTGAATTTCATTGACATATAAGATTTAAACGAATCGTACCAAAACATCGTTATTTACATTTTACTAACAACTAACGGCTGTGCCCCTTGCTTCAAGAGAGGAGGATAAAAACCTTAAACTAAACTTTTTAGTGAGGGTGGTTTGCTGAAAGTATGATCCAGAAATGAAATTCAAACTTAAAAATTAAATCCACCCATAAGTTTTTTTTCCGCCCGATAAAACAATCTATAAATGGGCAGATGAAAATATATTCTCGTATTCATTCGAATCCGGTGGATAGGAACCGGTTATCCGCAGAAAGCCGTTTATAATACGATGCGAGAAATAACTATTCTAGATCTCAAGTTCATTGCTATGTAAGAAATTTCCGATTGTCTTGTCATTTTAATTAGAGCGAAATTCAAATAATTTGTTTCTTCTACAAACACATTACATATTAAGTAATAAAATTAATTGAAATGAAACATATCATCTTTTGCTTCTGTAAAATCATGATATGTGTCATCTGTTAAATTTTTTCCTCCACTCTAAAAGAATTCAGTCTGATAGCATTTTATGACTAAAATTTCAACTTCCAAAATGTATCAAAATATATTTTCAGTATGGCTTCCAAACCGACTGATTTTCGCTGGATTAAGACCGGTTCTCAGCCATAGTAAAAATCATGTATAGCAACGTATTACGAATATTAAAATAAAAATCATAGAATGAATAAGAGTTGTGGTAAAGTCCACTTCGTTGATACTTTACAGATCTCCACGATGGAACCTGTAGTCCGGTCTTCTTGTCAAAGTTGTTCGTCCGAATAAAAGAGTCTTCTTTCTTGTTAAGTCTTTATTGATCTTGTTGGTTCTACATTTTAAACATGACTGAATATTACAATGATTGAATGAGTATTTATAGTCAAATCAAATGAGTATTATAGAATACAAAAAGAGAATTTATAAACAGTACAAACATGGCGCCATATAAAGATACATATTACATAAAAAGGTCACTGTGATCACACCATAAGGACATGTTGTGTGTTGATGACTTGGTGTCCATTTGAACAGGCAGTATCTGGTGTATAGATGTATATCATTGCCCGTTTCCATGTTGATTGTAAAGTTGAACATCACAGCAGGATTTATAACTGGTACTGGTACATGGTGGTGTATTCTGTGTTCATCACAATAGACTCCCATAACTGAGACTGTGTGGTGTGATGTGGGGGGGCTTGTACAAAAAGGGAAAGGTAGTCCAAATATGAATTCATGTTTTCATCGTATGGTCACACCATAACTTCTGGATTGCATGTGTAAGGTTGGGGGGCTTACAACAAAAGGGAAGGTAACCACAGGCAAGCCCAATGTTGAAGTTCCATTTATGCATATATGTAATCTTGAATATGTGTTCATCTTGTGTCATCTTAAATGGAACAAGCTTTGAATCATATCTAATATGGTCATATGTTGATGTTGGGAGTTTGGGGGCTTGGACACTAAAAGGGGAGGTGATTCCACAAGTAATTGACCTTTTTGAAATCTTGTCAAGTTGGGGGCTGGAACCATAAAAGGGAAGGTAGATTACTTCAAAGTTTTGTCTCCATGGCGTGGCCACTTTACCACCAAATATATATATAGCAAATTTCCACAAAAGAAATTTTCTTAAAATAAAACAATAATATCTCTACCCAAGAAATCTCCAATTATATGTATACATCTCCACAAAGGAAAATCTCCATTTAGCGTCTGTAGATTCTACATAAGAATTCTCCAAATAATGTCTTCAGTTCCACAGGAATACTCTTTTCAATTAATACTTCTCCTTGGTCTCACAGAAAGAAATCTTCACAAAAAATAGGCTAGAATGGTTTCACACCATATTGTGTATTCAACCATTAGTTTTTATCTGATATCTGATATCTTGAATTGAGTCAAACTCAGGGCCAATGTAGGTATGTGTGTGTGTAGAGTCATTAGAGCATAGCTTCTTTACAGTCTTGGTATTGTGGTCAGTAGCATTCTACTACATTTTATACCCCCAGCAGACTTTAAAAATTCAGACAATATGTCTTAATTTTTAAACATCTTGGTCTCTCCGGGGGAACATGGGTGTGTTGTCTTGAGTCAGTTAGTACCAGGGTTCAACAGTTGTTCTTGGAACAGCAACAGGTAAAGAGTCAGGTATGTCAGTCAGGTTGCCTTGATGAGAAGATGTTGATGGGTTACAAATAGAGGTAGGTCGCCGGGGTGAGGTAGACACAACAGCAAGTGGTATCGTTTCAGATTCAGCAGCAGGTATCACTTGATTAGGTTCTAGAGCATCTCCATATTGATTGGTCCTTAAGGGGTTGGATGGTTGAGATCTGCTAGTTTTCTTGTCAACAATAAACTGTAGCATAGTTGCATCTACAAACCATCCCATTTTGATTGCTTGTCTAAATCCCATCTTATGACGGCAGGTTAGCAGGAGGACTCTATATAGCTTGTAAAAGGTGGATAATACAACAATGAACACTATCAGAATAGAACAAACATTTCCTATTTGTGCTATCTTCTTGGACCAGTCAAATAGGAACTGGAAGGGTCCAGTAATTTCTTGTTCTAGGTGCTGTAAATTAAATACTGCTGAAGTTCCTTTAGCAGGTTGGTATTCTCCACATTGTGTATTGCCCTCACAGTAACTGGATACCATAGAGTTAAGAACTTGTTGTTTTGTTCTTTGAAAGTGAATTAAATTGTTGAATTGACTGATTTCTTCAGCAGTGTAGAGTAAATCTTCTCCAAAGGAAGGATGGTTGAACTCACTTGTGCTGTCTAGATGAAGATAGTCTGATGATAAATGTCCCAAGGTAATTTTGGTGGTTTGTACTTCAGGCATTGCAATTAACATCGTTTCTCCATCAGATGACAAAAAGACAGGAACAAATGCTGCATTGCAAGGTATTCTTTCCAAGGGGTCTTCATCAATTACTAAGTGTGTGCGGGCTTGTAGTCGCAATGGTTGGTTCTCAATCCAAACAGGAAGGCTGTCGCTTGAACACTGATCTCCTCGTTTATCTCCTATCCTAGCTATAGCAACTACTTTCTTACACTGAAGTTCTTGTATGACATCTCCTCTTATTCGCAGAAGGCTATTTGGGTGGAAGGGAGATAATTCGTGCATTCCTAGAGAGTCCTTGTTGAGTGAACAAAGTTTGTTGGTTATATCTCCAATCTTGTCCTTCAGGACTGTCTGAAAATAGTACATGAGGTAGGATTCGGAAGTTCTTATTTCCAAGTCAATGTCTAAGTTCGATGGATCCAAATGATGGTCAACATTGATCAGGTCAAACATTGCTAAGTCTGCACTCAAGACCTTAATGTTTGAGTACTCAGTAGCATAAACAGTGAATACTGGCTTACAGGAGGATGGAGCATTCTCTTGAGATTTTAAAGTAAGAAAGACTTTGTTCTTAGTATCAACCAAAACTTCTTGAGAGCCTTCATCTGTCTCTACCAATACCAATTCCATATCAGCTTTTCGAATTACACTAAGGGGGCAGGCTGATTCTGGGTACTCTAGCACATAAGCCTCAGTTCCTGCTTGACAAGATGAAATGTGGCTGCATATCTTCGGTAGCTTGGTGTGGGAATCCAGGTCTATTACATAGTCTGGGCCTACTTCCAATTCAACTTCCTTGATTAGAACTTCAGCGGAAACTAATTCAACCAGACTTGATACTTCCTCTCCGTGTATTAGAACCTTTGCCCCTTCACATGCAACATTGTCCGAAGAGTATTGCAGTTTGCCATGTCGGACAAATTGGTAGTTGTAGATATGGTTATGAGTTATGCTGACCAACGTGCCGTCCTCCTGTTGGTATATGTTCTGTTGTCTCATACGCTCACATTGTTCCGGGCTGATTATATATGATTGCTGGATAGTAGGTGGTCTGAAGAGCTTGGTATGAGACAAAAATCCACAGACCTCAAAAAACGAGGAATATCGGAGTGTACAGCGAAATCCGGCGATGGTTCTTGTATCACTGTATTGGAGAATGGCCACTTTAGTGGTATTTAGGGTTTTTTTAACTTTCCAGTTGTTACAGATTTCATTAGTCAACCCAGAAGTGATATGAGTGGGATACCGGCAATCCAACGCATCAAGAGTGTATTTGTCCTGGCTATCGGCACAGCAAGCAGTAGCGAATATCCACAGAAGGATTATTACCATTATTGTTCTAAAATAAGGATTTACACTTAATTTCATTATGTTGAATAAATGTTTATTGGTTCAAACACAAATAAATTTTGAACAATTCAACTAAGCTAGACTACTACATTTTATTTTCTTATTTAATTCTTGGACTTCTTGTTTCTTGGCTCCAGGGTGATGTCAGCATGTCTGGTTGGGGAATGCTGCCTATGTGATGAACGGGCATCTTGATGGTGACTGGTTCCAGGTTTGGATCTTGAATAGTGGCTGCTGGTATTATATCTATCAGATCGGTTACCATTTCTGATCAGTTTCTCAATGGCCTCAGTGGTCTCTCGCTTGTTATCACGCAGAAGTTTCTTGATTTCCTCCTTAGTCATGGTCTTCTGTCTCATCTCCTTGTTAACCTCCTGCAGTTGATTAATAGTGTCTTCTAGTTCCTTAACTTTCAGGGTATACTTCTCTTCCTCCTTTTCTATTGTTTTCTTCAATTCTTGCACTTCCATCTTGAGGGATTGGTTCTTGTCGTCAAGGGAGCTAAGGTCCAGGAAGGGCTGCCTGAGAGGATGGGGAGGATCATTGATCATATCTTGGATTTTCTTCAGGTCACACTTCAAGGCATCCTTGATGTTATTGAGGGCTTCCTCCCTCTTGGCACCAGAAGCATGATGGCTGATGATTCTGTTTATGTTCTCCAACCTCTTCTGGTAGCTATTTTTTTTCTTCAGTTTTGGACTGCAAATCTGGGTCCAGTGGAATCCAACATCACGGAGCTCAGCGGGGGTCCAATTGGGTTTGGTCACCATCTCCATGAGGTTTGCCAGGGAATCCACTAGTGTAGTAAGGGTCCCAGTAGGAATCTCTTTGGGACGGATGGCCATCCCGCCCTCTAAAACTCCACTCTCCGTGAAGATGTTTAACGCGTACTCCAGGGAGAGGAATATTGAGGCTGCCAGGGTACATAGGGGTTCTTTCATTCTAACAACAGCAGGCATAGGCCAGTTGTTGGGTAGGGGTTGTATGAATATTATATATATTTCATACAACCCAGTGATTAGGTCCAGTACTTCAGTTAGCTGGGTTTCTTTCCTTTGTTTCTGGTCCTGTTCAGAAGGTTCATCTGGTACAATGGGAGTGGAAGTATTTGATCTTTCAGGTGTTGGAGACCTACTTCCATCGCTTCCTTCGTCACTGCTGGATGAAATAGAGAGGGTAGGACTTCTATCAGCCATTTTGTTAGGAGGTGTTGATGTGTGGAGAACTCAAAGTCAAATGATGAAAACCATAAGATTCTTGCTGTTTAAATACCCAATTTTCTGTTGATAACATCTCTTCTCCCCCTTTCTAGAATTTGTATAATAATTAGTGAAGATAAGATCTGGCTTGGTTCCCAAGGTTTGTTGACCACTAATGATGCTTGATGACTATCTTTGTTTTGAAATTTTGAGTTTGTTAATGAGTAAGAGATTGTCTGCTTGATAAAGTCAGTTTGGAATAATTAAGAGATGGAATGCTGATAATTTTTCAATTAATTCTTATCTGATTTCAAATTTCTATGGTCAGTTGAGAATCATTAAGAGATGGAATGTTGATAATTTTTCAATTACTTCTTATCTGATTTGAAATAGGGTTGGTCCATTCACACCAAAATTTATATATATATAAAATCACTAAACCTTTCCATTTTGTGAATATATGAAAGGTTTTGTGAATTTTTGTATATATAGTTATGTCTTTCTTCTTCTATAGGAGAAGCTCTGGTCTTGAATCTTCAATCTGGCTATAGCAGCGGCATTCCGGGTGGCTCTTCTATTAACTTCTTGTTCCACATCCCTTAGGGGATTTGCTTCCAAGGCTTCTTCTTGTGGTAATTCAAATTCTTGAAATTCTTGTGAAGGTAGACCAATTTCAATCTCATTGGCAGGTTGTTCAACTTGGTTTGAGAATTCCAGGGATTGGGTAGGGTTGGTGATTTTATCTTCAGTCTCGTTGGTAACTACATTTGGACAGTTGGGCAAATCTGCCATTTGTTTCAGAGGATCAGGTAAATTACTTTCAAATTCATCTTGGAAGGTAAGGTACTCAGCTCCTTCATCTAATTCATCAGCCAGAATATCTAGATCAATTTTGTCTTCAGACTGGAGGTAAGTGGTTGCTACATCTGGTTGCACAGGCTTCAGTCTGTTCACAATTGCAGGGATTTCTCTGGGTGATTTACACCAATTACCAACTGGATATAGTACCACCAGAGATTCAGAAACTACTTTTAATACTTTCAATGGTCCTATCCAATGGGAGTTTAACTTCTTTGTTAATCCTTTCTTGACTCGGGCCAAAAAGTAGTAGCATAGGTCCCCTTCTTTAAAGGCTGGTGTGGATCTCTTCTGATATCTTGCATTTTCTCTCATCAAACCTGTATGTTGTCGTCTACATATCATTTCACTCAATTGACTGAGTTTGAGCTTAAGATCTTCAATGTGTGTAGACCATGATTTACCTTCAGGTTTTGTAAAAGGAAAGATGAGATCAACAGGCAGGGAGACAGGTCTGTGAAATACTGCTTCAAAAGGTGAAATGCCTGTTATCCGATTCACGGAAGCATTGTAGGCAAGGAGGGCAGCACTAAGTTTATCCGTCCATCTTTGAGCAGCATAACGTCTGTCTGATCTAAGCAGATCACCAAGTACGCGGTGTGCCCGTTCAACTCTGTCTCCTTCGGGTGAGTAGGCAGGTGTTACAGTCTTGACTATACCCAAAGCTTTCATAACTTCCTTGAATAAGTTGGATGTGTAGGAACTTCCTCTGTCAGTATGTAATGTCTCCATACATCCAAACACATAGATCCAATTATTGATAAAAGCTTCTACAATTGTTGTAGTTTGTTGATTGGGAATAGGAACAGCAACTAGATATCTTGTAAACCCATCTTGGATGGTTAGAATATAATGACAGGTTCGTCCATGGTAAGGACTGCCAGTAAGAGGTCCAACCACGTCGCAGTATACTCGTTGGTTGAAATAACTTAATTGCTCTCTATGCAGTTTGTGTTCTTTCTGAAATGAGGATCGCTTGGTGATACAAGGAATGCAATTGTTGATAAGAGCACTGATCAAAGCATACATATGAGGAAAGTAGAATCTTTCCTTCATCTTGTTGAATGTGTTGTTCATTCCATAATGTCCTCCAGTAGGATCAGAATGACACATGTCAAAAGCAAGTCTATATAACTTAGTTGGAAGGCAGATGCGTTTTGGACTAAGTATCCCATTCAATTTGGGGGCTTGGAAATACAGAATTCCTTCTTGGCAGGACAAACATTCAAACATGTTCACATAGCTCAGTCCAACAGAACCAAGTGTTTTTCTTTCTTCTTTATCAGGTTTTTTGTTAGATTCTACAAACTTGATGATCTTAGATATGATGGGGTCTTGATCATTTTCTTGTCTCAACACTTCTTTTGTAACCTGTGCTTTTGGATTGGAAGAGATGGCGTAGATATCATCTACATCATGTAAGTACTCGTTGGGGTCATTTCCTTCATCATCATTCTCTTCTGGTATTCCTGGCATTCTGCTTAAAGCATCAGCATTGGTTTGTTTTGTTCCTGACCTATGTTCTAAGGAGAACTTAAAACTATTCATGTAACACAGCCACCTCGCAAATATGCCGCGATATTCCTTCATAGTGTGTAAGAACTGGACACAACGGCTATCTGTGCGAATGATGAAGGGCTTGGCTCTTAGGATGTGCTCAAATTTCTTCAATCCAAGTATAACAGCAGCCATTTCTCCTTTGTGCGGGGCATAAGATGCTTGTGCCTTGTTGCATTTCTTGGCAACACATCCTAGAAATACTTCTTTACCATTCTGCTTCTGACTAAGTACTGCAGCCATGTTGGTGGAGCTAAAGTCAGTGTCCAGAATAAAAGGCTCAGGGTTATTGTATTGAGGATACCCACGCACTGGTTCTTTCTTGAAACATTCCTTGAGTTGTTTGAACTTCTGCTTTGTGTCTTCATTCCATTCAAGCAGTTTTCCATTCTTCATTTTGTTCATGTTGCAAGTAAGATGAGCATAGTCTTTGATGAAACTTCTGTAATAACCGGTAAATCCAAGGAAGGATCTCAGCTCTTTCCCTGTCCTAGGCATGGGCCAATCAAGGATCCTCTGAACATAGCTGGGAATCATCCGTATGCCTTGAGCGGACACTAAATGTCCCAGATACTGAACTTCGGTCTGGAAGATGTTGCACTTCTGGAGGTTAAGTTTCATTCCGACATCTACATGTAGCCTCACAATCTGGCGCAAGTGTTCAATGTGTTCATTTACTGTTTGGGAATGTGCTATTATATCATCAATGTATCCCATTGCAAAACCAGGTGGAAGCCTATCCAATGCCATCTGAACTAATCTACTGTAGGCACTTGGTGCATTTGCCAAACCAAATGGCAACCGGCAGAATCTGTACTGGCCCATTGGGGTATTGAAGCTGGTATAATCCCTGTGTTCTTCATGCACTGGGATTGTGTGGAAAGCTCCTGCACTGTCAAGTGTACTAAACACAGAGGTACCGGCTAACTTCTGTAAATTGTTCTCTATATTGGATAAAGGGAATGCATCCTTGATTGTGACAGAATTTAATTTTCTGTAGTCAATAGCCCATCGGTAGTTCTCGGTTCCTTTCTTCTTGCATGGTACAAGAGCACTGGCCCAGGGACTGTTTGATGGTTCAATTACTTTGGCTTCTAACCATGCATCAATCTGTCTTTGAAGGTCCTTTTCCTGCATAGGGTTAAGGGGTCGTACCCTATCTCTGACGGGAAGGGTTCCTTTGGGTACTTCAATGTGGAATTTCATCATATTTGTTAGTCCATAGTCAGCTTCGTGGATAGATATTGCATCCCATCCATCTAAAAATATCTGAATTACTTCTTCCTTTGCTTCAGGATTCTGTTTTAGGATTCTATTGTCTTCTAACTGGAGCTGCTTGATAATATAGGCTCTTCTTTCCATTAACTCATCTTGAGATAACTGTTGTATAGGACGATGATCCAGAGTGTTGATTGAGTTGGAATGGTGAATAGCTTCTGCAATTGTTCCTAGATGCATACTTTTGGGTAGGTATTGATCTTGGTCGCTAAAGTTTGTAATGTGAACCTTAACTTGATTATTTTCTCGATGATAAGTTCCAGGGTGAACAAAAACTTGTTTGTTGTTAAGCCACTTGTTAGTCTTCTTAGGAAAAAGAAACACATCATTGGACTTCTTCACAGCTGGAAAGGTGGATCCCTTACCCACTTGAAGGCTTACTATGGTTGTATGCCCTGCTTTTAGGTATGTCTTCTGGGTGTTGAGAACTTGCAGCTTGGTTTCACTAAATGTGATAGCCTTCTTTCTGTTTTTGTAGAAAATACCAGGAATTGGGGTTTGATTGTCAACTTCATCTATGTGATTGATCCGGAGATCAAGTACTTCTGCTTGTTCAGACCAAGGGTTGGATCCATCTTCTTTGAATTTGTCCAAAATTTGTTTGATCCTCACATCTATGGTTGGCTTGGTCAGGCTTGAATCACAAGTGTCTAGCATAGTTGAGCTGCCTTTGATTCTTAACTGAACTCCTTTTTCTCTGAAACTCATATCAGCATTGTTGGCTCTTAAAAAGCTCTGTCCAAGGTTCAGTGGGTGTGAAAGGCTCTTCACAACATAGGGATGAACTGTTACTGTTTCACTAATACCTTCTAAGAAAAGCTTAAAAGGCTTAGTCTTTCCAAGGATAGTCACACTTCCATTAGTTGAAGCAGTACCGACTGTTTTGGGATGACCAGTGATGGGTAGGTGTAGTAGTTTGGCAAATTCTTCAGAGATCAAGTCACCAAAGAGATTTCCACTGTCAATCAGGGTTTTGTTGAGGATGCTTCTATTGAAAATTTTTGTACGGAGATAACCAACTGCTCTACCAGGGGAGCTTGGGAGAGAGTTCTGTTTGATAAGTTTGGTACTATTTACACTATTGATAAGTTCTTCTTGGATAGAGGAAATTACTAATTCTGGCCTAAAAAAGAACCAGGGATGTAATCACCCTCAGAGTGTTCCTCAGCATCTTCTATCATGTTGACAGCATCATCTGTTTTGTCTTCTTTCTCTTCTAGAGTGTAGTCACTTGTTCCTTCTTCTTCCTCAACTGGTTCACATTGGAGTTCACCTTCAATGTCTTCATAGACAAACATGATCCTTCCAGTACGTCCTTTCTGTTTGCGTATATGTTGGTAATTATTCCTTGGCTTGTTGGAAGGGAATGATGTACCCATAGTATTCTTTACTCCTTGATACTTGTTCTTGTTGACCACTGTAGGAACTTCTTTCTTGTCACCAAAAGAGGACACCACGGCTGGAAGTCCTGCCGCCTTTCTTGGACATTGGGCAATGTAATGTTCTCTGCTTCGGCAGAAATAACAATGTCCTTTTGGTTTCTGTCCAGTCAGTGCATTTATAGCTTCATTCCTTGCCTGGTTGGTCTTGACTGATTGAACTATAGCATATGACTCAGCACCCATAGCTTCTGCTTCTCCTATCTCTCCATCCAGATATTTGCGTCGGACAACAGTTGCAATCTCCATCATACTTTCTCGGAACAGTTTGAAGTTCTCCACTGGTTTAGGTATCTGGAGGCGTAAAAAGTTACGCATCTCTTGGTTCACCAGACCTACAATTACTTTGTTGTAGAAGAATTGGTAATCTCTATGGGACCTCTTGTAAGCGCGATGGAACAATCCAAGTTTATTCTGGAAGTAGTCAGCTGGATGTTCACCTTGCAACTGGATCCTTTGTTCAAAGATAAGTTTTGCTTGTCCACTCTCGCTTTCTGGTTCAAATAGGTTACCAAGTTTCTTTGCATAGTGTTGGAATGTCAAGGGTTTAAGATCCGGCTTGAGGGGGTGATATTCCGGGGAAGCCATCTGAAATGCTTCACCAGTGAGCTTGGAGTATAATATCTTCTTAAAATCTTCATCAGTAAGTAGACTGTAGTCAGACTTCTCTGTTGTGAACAAATCCATGTATTGATCCCAACTCATGTTGGTGCGGATGTAGCTTGGCGCTAACTTCTTGAAATCAGCTCTCTGTCTTCCCACAGCAGCTTCATATTGATAGTTCCAATTTGGTGGTAATTGTTGTTGTTGGCCATTTGCTGCTCCATCTTGTTCAAACACATCTCCAATACCTTCCATGATGAAGTTGGTCTAGGTCACAAGTCCTAACTTTCTTGAAGATTTTTTTTTATTTTTATAATTTTATTTGTAAGTCAAAAAAAAATCTTTAAGTCCTAGAAGTATCTCACAGCTGACACCATTTGTGGTAAAGTCCACTTCGTTGATACTTTACAGATCTCCACGATGGAACCTGTAGTCCGGTCTTCTTGTCAAAGTTGTTCGTCCGAATAAAAGAGTCTTCTTTCTTGTTAAGTCTTTATTGATCTTGTTGGTTCTACATTTTAAACATGACTGAATATTACAATGATTGAATGAGTATTTATAGTCAAATCAAATGAGTATTATAGAATACAAAAAGAGAATTTATAAACAGTACAAACATGGCGCCATATAAAGATACATATTACATAAAAAGGTCACTGTGATCACACCATAAGGACATGTTGTGTGTTGATGACTTGGTGTCCATTTGAACAGGCAGTATCTGGTGTATAGATGTATATCATTGCCCGTTTCCATGTTGATTGTAAAGTTGAACATCACAGCAGGATTTATAACTGGTACTGGTACATGGTGGTGTATTCTGTGTTCATCACAATAGACTCCCATAACTGAGACTGTGTGGTGTGATGTGGGGGGGCTTGTACAAAAAGGGAAAGGTAGTCCAAATATGAATTCATGTTTTCATCGTATGGTCACACCATAACTTCTGGATTGCATGTGTAAGGTTGGGGGGCTTACAACAAAAGGGAAGGTAACCACAGGCAAGCCCAATGTTGAAGTTCCATTTATGCATATATGTAATCTTGAATATGTGTTCATCTTGTGTCATCTTAAATGGAACAAGCTTTGAATCATATCTAATATGGTCATATGTTGATGTTGGGAGTTTGGGGGCTTGGACACTAAAAGGGGAGGTGATTCCACAAGTAATTGACCTTTTTGAAATCTTGTCAAGTTGGGGGCTGGAACCATAAAAGGGAAGGTAGATTACTTCAAAGTTTTGTCTCCATGGCGTGGCCACTTTACCACCAAATATATATATAGCAAATTTCCACAAAAGAAATTTTCTTAAAATAAAACAATAATATCTCTACCCAAGAAATCTCCAATTATATGTATACATCTCCACAAAGGAAAATCTCCATTTAGCGTCTGTAGATTCTACATAAGAATTCTCCAAATAATGTCTTCAGTTCCACAGGAATACTCTTTTCAATTAATACTTCTCCTTGGTCTCACAGAAAGAAATCTTCACAAAAAATAGGCTAGAATGGTTTCACACCATATTGTGTATTCAACCATTAGTTTTTATCTGATATCTGATATCTTGAATTGAGTCAAACTCAGGGCCAATGTAGGTATGTGTGTGTGTAGAGTCATTAGAGCATAGCTTCTTTACAGTCTTGGTATTGTGGTCAGTAGCATTCTACTACAGAGTTTTGTTATTCGTTTTAATATCCAAGGAAAGCTGTCTATAGTACGATGAGACAATAACTATTCCCGTAATAGATTTATGTACGAGTTTCCAAATTAAGGAAAGACTTTATTATCAGCTGCCCTTCTGATTTAGGTCCCTAAAATAATTCCGTTAAAACTGAAGGCCACATATCTGATTCAAGTTTATGGTGTCCATTCAATTCTGTATAGTATTAAATCTGCACATCATAATTTTAAAATTTATACTCAGGAGAGAGGGTTTATCGCAACTCCCTCTCCTCACTAAAACATTCCCTGAACCAAAATGAAATTTCCCCGAAAATTGTGGAACGATTGGTCTAGCCGTTCATGAGATATTATCGAACATACATACGTCATACATACATACCAACGTATAGACATTTTGTAACTTTAGCAAATTGGACAAGTAACAATTTTTAAACTAAATGCTAGGAGCTTTATAAACCTATGACATTTCTTTTAAAAACCTATAAGCTATTAACATTAGCTATTTATTTTCTCTCATTTTTGTTAAAACACTTTTTGAAGGTAAAAATCCGATAGCCTGATATCTAGTTGCCGAAAGTGTACGCAGTTTCCTGGGTGTTTCCTCATCCTCGCTCAATATTTACTACTAGCTACAAATCTTCAAACTTCCCTTTAAAAAATCAAAATTTGAATGTGTAAACGATTTATACAATATACATTATAAATTTGAATTTTTTAAATTTTGATTTTTTTTTTTTGAAGTTTGAAGCTTTTTTAGCTAGTAGTAAATATTGAGCTAGGATGAGGAAACACTCAGGAAACTGCGTACACTTTCGGCAACTAGATATCAGGCTATCAAAAATCCACCCCTGATATTTAAAGAAATTGAGTCTATTTTTCTTTCTCTTCGTATATATATATATATCTAGTCTGATTACAGGTGTTCACATATTGAATGTCGGACAAAAACCCCTTGGAAAATTGGGTATAGTCCCTTTCGTGGCGCCGCTCCTTAAGGGGCGATTCTTCGTTTTTTTTTTAAAGTAGCTTTTCTCCTATTTCTAGCCCCTGCGGGGATCTCTAACCCTGCGGGGTAATCACCTAACCCAATATAACCGAACCTAACCTAAAATAACCTATCACAAGCTATTTAAAAATATGACGAATTGCCCCTTAAGGGGCGCTGCCACAAAAGGAACTATTCTCGTAAAATTGAATATTCTCTAAACATCTAGACATTTTCAGGAAATGTTTATCAAGTGCAGTTCTACTTTTTTCTTCGTATACATATATAGTCTAATTACAGGTGTTTGGACATTCGATATCAGACAAATACCCCTTGAAAAAATTCATATTTTTAAAGCACTTTCTTAGAATACATGAAAATAGACGTTCATATGAAGTGTCCATGTAACTTTAAAGTATATATGACCATTCAAAAATTAACTAGCTAAATCTACTTTTGATTTAAATGGATACATTTTATATAGAAAAAGAATTTTTGTCCCACAATTTGAGTTCCTATGTAATTACATAAGACTTTTTATATTTTAATTGTAAAATAGATGTTTTTTTTATGTTTCATTGTGAGAAATATTTTTAAAGGGCTCTGTCCCACAATTAAAGTACCTATGTGACTTGACAATAAAGTGTGAGGCATTTTTGGTTCAATGTGTAAAGGGATTTATCCTTTATTTAGCCTTTTACAGGTTGGGTTTAATGTTCTATCCTACAATTTTAGGTATCTGTGTATCTTTACTTAGATTGTATGAACATCTTTTGAGTTTCAATGTGGGATTTATAATTTATATACCTTTTTATGTTGATATTTTTTGGTACAGGTTCTGTCCAACAATTTTAAAACCTATGTGTAAGGATAATGATTACTTGTGGGTCTTTTATTCTCCAATTCGAAATGGGTTATTTATCTTTTTGGTGTGGGAATTTTAGATGCCGGTTCTTTCCCACAATTTTAAGTATCTACGTGTTGACTTTGATTACATGCATGTCTTTTGTGGTTCGATTTAAATTAAATATATTACTGGAGATTTTAGGTACAGGTTATATTCAAAAATTTTTAACACAGATGTGTCTATTGATATTTGATTTTTCAAGTTTTATTATTCAATTATAAATGGGATATCTCTGTTATTTATCTTTTTGGTGTGAGTATTTAGTTGTGGGTTCTATCCCACAATTTTAAGTATCTATTTGTCTATTGAGTTACAATTTATCAAATATTTTTCTTTATTTATCTTTTTACTGTGGAGATTTTAGGTATGGGTTCTGTCCCACAATTTTAAGTATCTATGTGTCTTGACTTTGATTACATGCATGTGATTCAGGATTCAATTCAAATTGGGATAAAACCATTATTTATCTTTTTATGTTGGAGATTTTTGGCTCAGATTATGTCCAATCATTTCAAATACTTATGATTCTGGATAATGGTTATTTGTGAGTCTTTTATTCTTCAATAATAATGGGATTTCTCCATTATTTATCTTTTTGGTGTGGAGATTTTAGATAGGGGTGTTGTCCCACAATTTTAGGTATCTATGTACTATGTATGTCTTGACTTTGATTACATTGCATGATTTTTTGTTCAATTTAAATTGGGATTTATCCATTATTTATCTTTTTATGTTGGATATTTTTGGTACATATTCAATCCAACAATTTTGAATACTTATTTTTCCGGACAATTGTTACTTTTGAATCTTTTGTTCTTCAATAAAAAATGGGATTTCTCCTTTATTTATCTTTTCGGTGTGAAAATTTTATATGCAGGTACAATCACACAATTTTAAGTATCTATTTGTCTATTGAGTTACAATTTATTGAATATTTTTCTTTATTTATCTTTTTACTGTTGAGATTTTAGATAGGGGTGTTGTCCCACAATTTTTAGTATCTATGTGTCTTGACTTTGATTACATGTATGTGATTTGGGATTCAATTCAAATTGGGATAAAACCATTATTTATCTTTTTATGTTGGAGATTATTGGTACAGATTATGTCCAATCATTTCAAATACTTATGATTCTGGATAATGGTTATTTGTGAGTCTTTTATATTTCAATTCGAAATGGGATTTCTCCTTTATTTATCTGTTTGGTGTGAAAATTTAAATGCAGGTACAATCACACAATTTTAAGTATCTATTTGTCTATTAAGTTACAATTTATCAAATATTTTTCTTTATTTATCTTTTAACTGTGGAGAATTTAGATATGGGTTCTGTCCCACAATTTTAAGTATCTATGTGTCTTGACTTTGATTACATGTGTCCGTCCCTAGGCTCAAGATAGCACGAGAAGTGTTCATACATTATTAAAGATTTATTTCAGCAATATATAATATTTCTTTTTAGGTATTTGAGTTTTAGAAAAGTCTGTGTTTCTTTCTAATTTTAATAGAAAAAGGAACCAAAAAATTAGGTTCAAGAAATCTTTTTTTTTGGACCCGCATTACCTGGGACCCCCGCAGGATTAGGAAGTTACAATCACAACCAATGAATGAATCCCACACCCTTAAGGTTAAAAAATTTAAAGAAGAAAAAAAATGTGCTCAAATATCCTCTCTAACCCTGCAATTAACTAAACCAAGGGTGGAGGGGGGGGGGGTAACCCTAACCTAGAAGTAAAAAAACCCTTTAATTGATTTTGACCACCATTCTAAAAGTGTGAAGTAAAAAAAGGAGATGGGTCGAATTTGGTCATCAATAAGGGATAAATGAACAAAAACAAAAGTATTCGCTAAAATGGATCCTGCTGTATTATGAAAAACCTCCAAACAATTTTCCAAAGTGTGAGTAAAACTGGGGATTGTGTACGGGTAGCTGGAAACTAATAATTTCCATACTTTCACATCAAATGCACAAGCACAAATATTTCCATAATGAGAACTATAGAGTAGAGGGTGTTCCCCTCTTTTCAATTTAAAAGTAACATACAATATCTTTATATATATATATATGTATGTAAATGATCTTTTTTAAGGACAATTCAAGGCTGCCCTGAAATTTCCAGATTTTTCTAAAGAAAATAATTTTAATTTCAAGCAAAACAGTTTTCGAACAGAAATTTTACTAATGCAATGCATCATCAATTTAAATCATTTTTTTCGTATTTTTATGCGGAAAAATATGAATTATAGGACGGCTACGCCATTTTTTTATAAAAAAAAAGCACGAAAAGAAATCTCTTTTGATAAGCATCAAAAATCCTGGGCTTGAAAAGATAGCGACATACACGCGAACAATAGTGGATATCTACATAAAATATGTACGGATATCCACGAATATATGGAAATTCAATCTCATATGCTTGGCCCGGACGAAGCTGCAGCCGTTTTTAACAAGAATAAGCTCATTTTTGCTGCAGCCTATCTAAGACGCAGCCACCGTTGTTCTAACGAAGTTGCAGTTGTTTTCAATAAGATTATGCCAGAACCGTTCTTAAACTGCAAGATTTTTTAAACAGCTGCATTTTATTTATATTTTTTAAAATTTAACATTTTAAAAGTTATAAAAATATAAATGGTTGGTGTTTAAATCACATAAAATTTCTATCTTCTTTTTCGGTATTTTTATCTATCCCTTTTTCTGATTTGTATAAAAATACATTTTTTACATGAATTTTCACCTAAAGAATGTTTTTTTTTGTGAATTTGCAAGAATAGAGAAAATAGAAATGTTTTATTCTTTTCATCTCCTGAATAGAGAGCTGGCAATATATTCATCTACTCACCTTGTGTCGGTATGTCTGTCTGTCAGGGAAAGTTCTTAAGCATGCATCTTTATTATAGGGATGCTTTTTAGAATCATTTGCTTTATTAACGACTAGCGGCTACGCCCGTAGAGTCCTCTTAAATTTAGTTTTCAAATAAAAAAACCTAAAAATGTGGGGATTGTCATTTTCTCAAGGGATGATATTTCTTGGAAGGGTAGTGGCATATTATCCCTCAAGTTAGCTACAAATCTTACCAAAACCTCTGAGAACTAAACCAGTTTAGTGGTTAGCGAGATCCTTCGGAACAGAGAGACAGACACAGATCCTGTTACTTTTATATAAGGATACTTTTTTTGTTTAAATATATAGTACAACAACAATAAAAAAAACAGATCAGTTTTAAACTGGTTTTAATCTTATAATTATTCATTTTAATATCAACGGAGAGCTGTCTAAAATACAATGCGATAAAAGTTATTTCTCGCATCGTATTATAAACGACTTTCCGCGGATTTAGAATGTACAATTATGAGATTAAAACTAGTTTCTAGCCCCGAGGTGCCGAAGGCACCGGCTAAAAAAACTGGTTTTAATCTTATGATTGTACATTTTTATATTCGTAGAAAGGTGGATATAATACGATGCTACACATAGTTTTTTCGTATGGATGAGAACCGGATTCGAATGAATACGGGGATAACTATTCTAACATTGACTACAGTTTAAACCTTGTATTGAATTTATTACTCAAACAACCAAAAAACTTTTTAAACAACATTTCTTAACCACTACAGTTGGGTGTTCAAATTGGGTTTCATTAACAAATATAAACAGGCATGACATTATCCGTTAAACTTAGTCAAACAAAAACGAATATTAACAATTAAAGAGTGAAAGTATTTGAAATATTTATAAATACACAAAAGTTGTTGGATTTCTGGCCAAAGTTGTTAAAATTTAAAAATATGGACGTTCTTACATTTTGAGATTTAAACTTAGAGTTGCTAGGCTTATAAAAATTATTCCTAATCGTACTAGGATTAGCTATTTAAAAAAAGTTGCTCTAGTTATAACAGTTTACCATTGTTTTTTTAAAGCAAAGCTTTTCTATAATTAGGGTCGGTCCGTCCGTCCGTACGTCCGTAACGGATAGCTTTTTTCGTTAATTTAGGCATGTTAGAATTGTCCTATCAATTTTGCATGTTGATTCCTGTAGAAGTTAGGTACGAGTTACAAAGCGTAGCAACTCTATAATCATTACCAGAATGTCCGTACGTCCATTTTAAACATGTTGATTTTTTTTACATTTTTAAAAACAAATTTGTATGTGACCTAATTATCGATTGGTCTGATTTTTGGTATATTAAAGTACAATATTATAAGCGAAGCAACTCTATCATCAAGATCTAAAAATGTAAGTATGTCCATAAACATTATCCTGTATCAAGCAGTTTTTCAACAAATTTACTTTGACTCTTATACATGTACTTCCCCTAACTGTAAAGAACTAATAAAGTTGTTAGAAATCTGCGAACAACAAAACAAGCTCTTCAGACAACAAAATAATTAAAAGAATAATTCTAGAGTCCTTAAGTTACCCTGTAATTACCTCACAATTACAGGCTACTCTAGGTTCAAATCATACTGTGAAATCACATTATCTAAAAAACTCTAGAAACCCATTAAAACTTATTGTGGTTTTTGGAGTTTTTAAAGAGATTGAAATTTGGCATTAGAGTTATTTAGAATTATCTAACAAATTAAACAAAAAACATAGTATATGATAATGATTTAGAAACAAGGATGACATCACCCATAAAAGCGAAGCGCTGAAACGGTAGGACAAACGGACATTAACACTTGTATAGTGTCAGAACTGAATAATCAGAATATAAATGTATAAGAGTCGATGCTAAATTGTAAGTAAATTTGTTGAAAAACTGCTTGATACAGAATAATGTTTATGGACATACTTACATTTTTAGGACTTGATTATAGAGTTGCTTCGCTTATAAAATTGTTCTTTGTTGTCCCAGGAATCAATATACCAAAAATCAGATCAAACGGATAATTAGATCACATAAAAATTTGTTGTTAAAAAGTAGAAAAATCAACATTTAAAATGGACGTACGAACATTCTGGTAATGATTATAGAGTTGCTACGCTTTCTAAATCATACATAATTACTACAGGAATCACCATGCAAAGTTTGAAATCAATAGGACAATTCTAACGTGCCTAAATTAACGAATAAAAGCTATCTATCTCGGACGGACGTACGGACCGACCCTAATTATAGAAAAGCTTCGCTTTTAAAAAGCCCTCAAAGTTGTAAAGCCAGAGATGGTGTTCATAGATATTTAGGTGCCAGCAAATTTAAAATTCGGTATTGTCCTCTTATAAATTTTTTTTTCAATTTTGAAAATTTAAGTTAAATCTTCTATAACTGAAAAATTTTTGAAAATCGGATCATAAACACCAAAGATATGGAGAAGAATCTGAAAAATATAAAAATAGCCTAAAACCTGCTAAAAAGGGGTCTGACCGCCATTGATGCTCCTTAATGCCCAATAGCGTTATTGACTGACTGACTGACGGACAAAGTGAATTATAGAGTAGCTTCGCTACTAAAAAAAAACATCACATAACTATTTAGTACATTCCTTTAAAGGTTCAATCTAATTGGTTCAGCAGTTGGCGAAATTTTAAGAGACGAATTAAAAGACAAACAACGGCGGACATCATTCTTCAATCTATAATACAAAGTAGAATGATCTGTCTGTCTGTCCGTTTGTCTGTCCGTCTGTCCGTCTATCTGTCTGTCTGTCTGTCCGTCTGTCTGTTCATTAAGATCTCGGTAACCACTGGACCGATCGGATTCTTCTCTTGAGGGTATATACCTACTGGTCCTGTGGTGGTTTTAGGCTATTTTCTTGGGGGGTGGGACACCTCCAACCCCCCAAAAAAACAAAAATCCCCCCCATTTTTTTTTGCTGAAGATTTCTTTGGTCCTTTTACGAGTTTCGCCAAAAAACTTTTTTTGATCACCTCTTGGGGCAAAGCCCCTAGATGCTAGGGGCGAAGCCGCTAGTGTAATATAAAATTGCTAGTACAGTTGGAGGTTGATTACTTTTTGATCATAAGTCTATTGCTTTTTTTCTTTTAAAGGGTTAGAGCAAGTTAGTAGATGAAAAGACTAGTAATCCGAAAACAAATTTGAAAAATACGCAGCTTCATCTAACAGCCTAAATCTGCTGCGAAAAAATAATACGCAGTTGAATGCTGGCCCATTATTGAACAGTCTCCAACCGCAGACGAGTCCCTCTTAAAGCCGATATAAATCCAGAGCTGGATCTTTAAATCATTTTAGTGGTGAGACAGATCGGGGTGAGTTAGAGGGGTGAGCCAGATCGGGGTGGCTCACCTCGATCTGGCTCACCACTGAATGGTTTAAAGATCCAGCTCAGTTCTACAATTTATTTATCAAAAAGAATATCCCTGTAAATTTCTTATAATGGGTGTGGAATAATTTCTGAAGAAAATAACATAACAAATTATCAAACCATTCTTATTTGCAAAAACGACAAAAGAAAAATATTAAATTGTAAAGCAATCAAAGATCTACAGGGGTTAGAAATTAAACAATAAGTGCTGAAAAAAAAACTCTTTTTGTCGATTAAAATTATTGGTTAAAAAGTTTAGACAATCAAGATTTAGTAAAAGTACCCACAAACGAAAAAAAACCAACGAATTGGACTTTAATGTTTCTATGACGTAATTTCGGTTTCAGTATGATTTACAGTCTAACTCCCTTTGATAGCAATAAAGTGCTATTTTAATTATTATCAGCGGTTCTGATTATTTGCTGAAGTTATAAATGTGCGGAAACGAATGCACACCCTCCCTCCTAAGAATGAGGTCAATTCTCATTGACAGGTAATCACATAAATTTCTTAAAATGTGTAAAAATTTAACATTTTCTCGCGTCTCAACAGTTATAACTTCTAAACAAGGACAAATGTTTTAATATGTAGCGGAGCAACTATCAGCCTTATGTAATATCTCTCTATGTATTATTTAATGATCTCGCTAACCGCTGAACCGCTTTGGTTCTCCTTTACAGTGAATCTTTCAATGTGCCTAAAGAAGAATTTAACTATTTTGCAGGAGGCAAATTTTCTTACGCATCCCACCCCCTCCCCTTAAGATCTTACCTTAAAAGCCCCTAGAGGCACCAAGAAGGAAAGCCACTTAAAAAAATAATATCAAAATCTAGCAGTTCAGTCTTATATTTAGTAAGAGAATTTCTTAAGTGAGATTTTCTAAAGTAGGCTAATTTAATTACAATTTTTCCTTTTTATAGTAGCTACGCCGTTAAAAAAATGTTGTTTAAAATTGGGTCAAAATAAAGTTTACTTGAGGCTAAATCTTAATCTATATTTAATAAGAAATATTACGAGCAGAGGAACAGACAAATATTATCTAATTTTTTAGCTACTCTATAACTAACTGAATATATGCCAGTTTTAGGCTATTCTTTAAATGGGTGTTAACCCCCTCAACTAAGGTTAAAATTACAACCACTTGTAAATCATGTAATCTAGATATACAAAAAAAAATTGAAAACGGATTTTGACAGAAAAAGGGAAGGATGAAAAAATTTTTATTCCATATTTTATCTATAAACAAGGATGACAACATCCATAAAAGCGAAGCGCTGAAACCGTAGGACAAACGGACATTAATACTTGTATAGTGTCAGAACTGAATAATCAGAATATAAAAGTATCGAAAGAGTCGAAGCAAAATTGTAAGTAAATTTGTTGAAAAACTGCTTGATACAGAATAATGTTTTTGGACATACTTACATTTTTAGGACTTAATTATAGAGTTGCTTTGCATATAATATTGTACTTTGTTGTCCCAGGAATCAGTATACAAAAAATCAGATCAATCGGATAATTAGATCATATAAAAATTAGTTGTTAAAAAAGTAAAATTCAACATGTTTAAAATGGACGTACGGACATTTTGGTAATGATTATAGAGTTGCTACGCTTTCTAAATCGTACCTTACTACTGCAGGAATCACCATGCAAAGTTTGAAATCGATAGGACAATTCTAAAATGACTAAATTAACGAAAAAAGCTATCCGCTACGGACGGACGTACGGACGGAACGACCCTAATTATAGAAAAGTTTCGCTTTTGAAAATAATAAAGACATACATGTCTATTTAATATATGTATTTTGACAAGAATTGTTTTTCAGAATAATTTTCTTATTCTTATTCCAACACACAAACATATGAGTATGTCTTTTTGTTCAAAACTGCTTCTATAATTTTTAACGATTTTTTAAAATTGGTCTTCTGTTTCTAGGATCTTTAATTCAATTTTAATTTAGGTAATCGCAATAAATTAGAAATAATCGCTATCTATCCTATTATATAAAACAGTAATCTTTTTAAAAGCGAAGCTTTTCTATAATTAGGGTCGGTCCGTCCGTACGTCCGTCGGTCCGTACGTCCGTAACGGATAGCTTTTTTCGTTAATTTAGGCATGTTAGAATTGTCCTATCGATTTCAAATTTTGCATGGTGATTCCTTTAGTAGTTAGGTACGATTTAGAAAGCGTAGCAACTCTATAAGCATTACCAAAATGTCCGTACGTCCAATTTAAACATGTTGATTTTTTTGCTTTTTTAACAACAAATTTTTATGTGATCTAATCATCCGATTGATCTGATTTTTGGTATATTGATTCCTGGGACAACAAAGTATAATGTTATAAGCGAAGCAACTCTATAATCAAGTCCTAAATATGTAAGTATGTCCATAAACATTATCCTGTATAAAGCAATTTTTTAACAAATTTACTTACAATATTGCTTCAACTCTTATACATTTATATTCCGATTATTCAGTTCTGACACTATATAAGTGTTCATGTCCGTTTGTCCTACAGTTTCAGTGCTTCGCTTTTATGGATGTTGTCATCCTTGTTTGTCTGTAGCGATCTCACAAATAGCTGAACCGAAATCGATATCATTTACAATTTAGCTTCTTATAGGTCCATGGAAGGTGAACCTAGTAATAGTGTCTAACTTTTTATCTTTGTGACGTAACAAAAATCGAAGGATGAGAGGGGAGGTGGGAAAGGAAATCCCTAAAAAAGAGATGGATTTTTGTTACGTCACAAAGATAAAAAGCTAGACACTATTACTAGGTTCATGGAAGGTTTATAACTATTTTGTGGTAAGAGAAATCGCCCTTAGAAAAAATGACCCTCACCAAAAAACATAAGATAATTTTCCTTTCCCTTTTTTACAAAATCAAATTTTACCCCCGGGGTAAAAATTTTTTTTTGGGGGGGGGGCACCTCGGGGCTAAAAAACTGGTTTTAATCTTTTGCTTGTACATTCTAAATCCGCGGAAAGCTGTTTATAATACGATGCGAGAAATAACTATTATTTTTCTTTCAGCGGGGATCAAGGGAGGTATGATAAACAAGGATGACAACATCCATAAGTTACGAAGCTTCTAAATATAAAAGCAAAAAGCCACATTATAATAGCTGGAAAAAAAATATTTATTAATCCAGAGCACTACCGATAGGCCGATTAAAAAGTGAATTAGCAAAATCATCGACAAAAATATGAGCTTTCTATATTAAATGGCTGAAGGGAAAAAACATGTCTTCCTTATATACATTCAGAGCATTACAGAACAGACAGACTGACGGACCAAACACATTATAAAATAGATCAGGAGAATCTTCACACTGAAAATTTCAGTTGTCTGTCTAACAAGCAGCCGAGAAATTAACGTTTCATTCGGACAGACGTACATTTTATATCCGCGGAATGCTGTTTATAATATGAAATAACTTTTCCAGTGTAGATTTCATATCCGGTGGATTTGAACCGGTTTTCAGCCATACTGAAAAATCTTGTATAGCAAAACTGTTTTTAATTTTATTATTTTTCATTTTAATACACGCAAAGCTTTTATAATACGATGCGATAAAGAACTATTCCCTCATCTGCAAAATTTTTATTTCCTTTCCTTCTAAGTAAACTTCTTTTAAACATATTTTTAAAAATTTTTTATGTATATACCGGCACGGTACAAAATCCTACGCCCCATTTTTCACCCTGGCCGTGACGGTACAATAACATTTTAACATTATATTTTTTGGAGAGGTTTAGTGATTTTAAATAAAATATTAAAACAATATATGCTAATAAATCAGGAACCTAAAGAGATAAGACAATGGTCGATTAATTAATGTTTATCCCCAATGATGTGCACAAACTTACCCCTTAGTATAAGTGGTTGAAACATTTGGACACTCAAATAAATTAGCCAACCAATCAAAAATCAACAAAAGTTGTTGAACCAACTAATAAGAAATCATTAGCATAAAATTTTTGGGACTAGTGTAATACACAAGCTCAATATCCCCTCCATCCCTGCTATAAAATACTTTTATTGTTTAACTCTTTTTTACTATTTTTTATCTATCTATCTATTTTTTAAGAGGTTGGATCTTCCCTTCTATAAAAAAAACTACCCCCCCCCCCCCACTATATATTCTGAAACAAAATTTTAAGCTAATTGTTTGATCGTTAAGAACTCGATAACCACTTAAAATAGTTTTAGCCTATTTTTACCCCCCCCCCCCTCTCCCGTCCTTCAAATGCATTGCTCTAGATGCTATGGGCCGGCTAGGCCACTTGTATTTATAGAACGTGAGAACCAAAAATTTTGAAAATCGATAAAAATAATTTATATAAACATATAAAGTATAATATGGCAGATGTTATATTGAATATAATAAATATGTATAGAAAATCGATATTTCTCTTTCATATCTTATTATAATTCATAACAACATCATCCAAAGTAGCGAAGCGCAGTAAAATATAGATAGATATATTCTCGTATATTCATTCGAATCCGGTGGATAGGAACCGGTTCTCATCAATACGAAAAAACTTTGTCTAGCATCGTATTATATCCAGCTTTCTACGAATATAGAAATGTACAATCATAAGATTTAATCTTATAATTGTACAATTACATTCTATATCCGCGGAAAGCGCCTTATAATACGATGAAAGAAATAACTATACTTTCATTTTATGATTGATTTTTTCGTTTACAAGATTGTACCTTATAGTTCTTGAAATCACCTTTTCAACAATCAAGTTAAGCAAACCTTCTCATTAACATCGCTACGTTTTCAATATTGTACCTCATTGTTACAGGAATTATCACGCAGGGTTTTCGCGCGAATTAAACTTAACTCCCATAAATTTTCCAATGTGGCTTCGAAACTGATTAATATCCGCTGGATTAGAGCCGCTTCTCAGCCATAATAAAACAAGGATGACGCCATCCATAAGTAGCGAAGCTAAAACATTATGGATGGAGATCCGGAAAAAAAGTGTCATAAAAAAATAAACATTAAAATAAATCATGAAACTTTTTAAAATTTATGATGTGAAAATCTAGGAATCGATCTAGCACCCCAACGAATAAGCAAATCTTAATGTAACTTTGTGGGCATCGTATTATAAACAATTTTCTACGAATATAACACAAAATCATAAAAAATACCTTATTCGAGTTACCTTATGAACTGTGGGGACTTTTTGATTGTTTGGTTTATTAAGTTGAGTTTCAACCACAAATTGTAATCTACAGAAGGGGTAATTTTGTATATTAACATTGGAATATACATCCTTTTATTGGCCATTGTCTTATCCAATTAGATCCCTGATAAATTTCCCATGTATTATAAATATATCTGTATGGTCAGATTAAGGTGTTGTTATAATTTGTTTCCGCGCCTATGGTTATGTATATGCCACTTCCTATTTTTAAAATCCGGGCTTTTCTATAATTCAATTCATCCGTCTGTCCGTCCGTCCGTCAGTCTGTCTATCATTCAATATTATAACGCAATGAATAAAATTTGATTTTTCTGTTACTTTTTGCGATAGAAAGCTGAAATTTTTTGTTGTTGATTCTCTGTAACAATGAGCATCCATTGGACTTGAAAGCGACGTATATCTATAATTACGTCACAAAAATAAAATTTTACAACATCAAAATGTTAAATTTTTTAGCTTCGCTTGAATGCAGGCATAGGCTAGGTAGCATTAGATTTTAAAAAATTGAAAAATTTTGTGGTCAGTCCATATTTGGACTCAAATATCAATATATCTAATGGGTTTAAATATTAAATTTTTCGTTCACAAAGGAAGTATTAATTAACACCTAAATTTATAATTTTGTTCAGAGAGGAAGGGTTTATATTTTCAATTTTAATATTGGAATAAAAATATTCATTTTTGTGGTCAGTAAAGGCAATAAAATAATAAACAAATTTATGAATTTCTTGGGTTGGCCAGTTTTCGTTACGTGGGGGGAAGGGGGAAATTTTACAACCTCACAGATTTTTTATGACCTCTAGGTAAAACACCAAATTAATAAATATTTTGAATAATAATCACGAAATCTGAACATCAATACATGCCAATACATAGTAGAATTACTTTTATCATTTTTACCTTTTTTAATCTAAAACTCTCACTGTTAGATGTATGTAATAATAGATCATTGGGTATATACATCAACTTATCTTCCATTGTCTTATCAAAGAAATCTTTAATACGATGCGATAATTATTTATACATCAATTTATCGTGCATTGTCTTATCTCTTGAATAAAAGTTTTAAAACAAGAATTACAACATCCATAAAAGCGAAGCGAAGTTTATATACAATTGAGTCCATACATACTTACATATTACTGACAACAACATCCATACGTATTAAAATATTTTATGAATTTTAGTTTAGTCATTTTTAGGGTCTTTATCAAGCTAAATCTCTGAGTACCCATTAGACTGATTGAGTTCTGCCTTTATAAAATAATAACACTGGTTTTCGCCTATTTTATTAGTGTTGGGGTTCTTTGATTTTAGACTTGATTTGAAATGTTATAGTATAAATGAGTGTGCATTCACCTCTGTATATAATCACGTTCACTTGCTGTTTTATATTCGCAAAAAGACACAATAGCAAATTGATTCAAGACATGCTGTTTTTTCAATTTTAAGAAATTTGTTTATACTAATTGGATTTATTATTACTTAGATCTTACGCAAGATTATCCTGTACTCTAATGAAGTGAAACTTGTAGCTGTCTAATATAACGATGCCCCTATCTAGCCCCTTTAACCTGCCCAATCCCCTTCTACTAGGTAAACGATGTCAATGATGTCCATTAAAGCAACCTAAATTAACGACTATTTTCCTCCTGCCATAATATGCACGTAAAAATGTAAATGAAATGTGGAAGGGAATGGTCACCAAGTACATGATAGTAATTAAAGTTTATCCATATCGGACCATGTATTTACCTTGTGAGGAAGGGGACATTGGACTGTAAATTATAACAGTACCCAGTGCTTTAAATCACGTTCTTTTATTTTTTTTAATTGATGAAGGTTAATTTTGTTTATCTTGATTGGAGAGTGTTCATCATTCTGTTATGCTGAAACTCATATCAACAAAGCTGCCTGATAATTTTGAAAGATAAAACATTCCTCTCAGTTCCAAAGTTGATTAATCACATAAGTCTAGGAGTCTAAAAAAGGGGGGACGGTTAATTAAGCAAGGATGACAACAAAACTTCATTTTTAATTCTATTAGACCTTAATGATAGAGTAAAGAAACTTCGTGAATAAAGAAAGATAAGAATTTATATAATTAAAAATGCGGACATTTTAAAAATTGAAATTTTGCGGCTTGTGTTAATGGTAGAAAAATCTATAAATTTTTCCAAATATTTAAGTGAACTACATATACCGGCCCAATGATGATTCACATCATCCGCCTTCCCCCCCCCATCCACCCTCCCAAAAAAACATTTTAACCAAAGTACAGGAAATGAGGTTAAAAATTGAGCACGTACATACATTTATAGGATTAGGATTAGGGGGGGGGGGGTATTCATTATTCCATTTATATTAATAAAAGTTTTGAGGGAGGGCCATAAATAACCCAATACTAATACTTTAATAACAAGGATGACAACATCCATAAAAGCGAAGCACTGAAACTGTAGGACAAACGAACATTAACTCTTGTATAGTGTCAGAACTGAATAATCACAATATACAAGTTGAAGCAAAAGTGTAAATTTGTTGAAAAACTGCTTGATACAGGATAATGTTTTGGACATACTTACATTTTTAGAAGTTGATTATAGAGTTGCTTTGCTTGAAACATTATACTTTGTTGTCCGAAGAATTGAAGTTTGAAATCGAAAGGACAATTCTAACATGCCTAAATTAACTAAAAAAGCAATCTGTTTGTGACGGACGGAGGTACGGACGGACCGACTCTAATTATAGAAAAACTTCGCTTTTTAAAAGTTCTCATAGGTAGACATTATATATCATACATCAGGGGAAGGGGGGAGGGGCTATATACTGTTTAAACGTTTGTCTAAACGAAGCTTTTCTATAATTTGTCCGTCTGTGCTCCATTAATTCATGCATGCTAGTATTATTTAGATTTAGAAAGAGTAGCAACTATGTAATACTTTTTGTTTATACATATACATTTATGTTAATGTTTGATTGTACTACCATTTCGCTTTTATGGATGTTGTCATCCTTTCATATTATGGAAGTAACTTTGGATACTAATGTAATTAACAGCTCAATTTCTCCTCCCTCCCTATGTATTACAGACAGTTTTCCGCGGATATTTAAATAGATAGTAATTTAGATAATTACTAGCGGTTTCGTTGACTTTAATTAACTAGTTATTTATCGCATCATATTATAGACATTTTTCCGTGGATTTTAAATTTGAAACAAAAAAATTATAACAGGAAAAAGGTTAAATTAAAACTAAATAGAATTATATTAAGATATGCCTAGATGTTAAAAACTAATAGTGTGCTAAAAGCGGGGATGGAGTTTCACTTTTATGTAATATTCTAATATTGCATTTTATTACAGACAGTTTTCCGCAGATATTAAGAAATAAAGTACCCAAACTTGTATAAAACTTGAATAATATATATCTTGGAGAGATTTGGTGTTTTTAAATGGTAAATATATACTCGGATTTTTATTGCTCTGATTAGCATTTAATTATTTTTAATAAACTTGTAAAATCATAAAGTTCATGAGAAGTTTGGAGATTAGTAATAAAGGGTTAGAAATTAAAAAAATAGGATGTCTAGGGCAATAAAATCCTGACCTGATTTTTTAATATTTTTATTCGGCCAAAATATTAAAATTTCCAGTCAATTTCACACGTCCCTAAATATCAATATTTTAATGGTAATTAACACCTTCATATTATTTTTTATTAAATTTCTACCCAGCATATGCCTGCTTGAATGGATATCAAAGTTCTTGTGAAAAATCAATATCTAAATAGTTCGTGTAAAGTTAAAATTAGATATGAAAATAAAGTGATATAAGTTATTTAAAATTGTATAATAAAATCAATATTATTCAGAATTCATTATATCCATAATATATATTGAAAGTTTAATTTATAAAAGTCAAAATTTAACAAAAGTGTAAATTAATCAGTTTATTTATGGATTTATTAATTTTGAAGAAATCAACTTTTTGCAAATTATGGCTTGGTTGACAGAATGGTCATACTGATTTAAAACTTTAAAGGTAAAGCCTCAAAAACTAGGCATTTTGTAAGTATATTGTTATCATACAAGTCAGGTTTTAGGCTGTTTATATAGGCTGGGGGGGGGGGGGTCAAACCCTCCCTCAAAAATTATGCCCTTTAACAATTTTCTTTACACGAATCCTAAAACCTTTTCAAAACTTACATTTAAATATAACATGGACTAAAACCGTCCCATAACCCATGCTAAGCTTTCTTATAAGCTTTCTGTTCAGTTGTTAAATAGATCTTAACAAAAAAACAAACAAAAACCCTTAATACTTAGGAATACTTTGGAAACCAAAAAACAAGGACAATATTGGGGGTGGGGGATGAAGAGGGCCGGGGGGGGGGGGGCCAGGTGGTCATATTTTTTTTCTCTTAATATGGAAACTGCATAAAAGGGGGTTTAAAATTATAATTATATTTGGAAAATTTGAGCAGCAGTAGGGACTGCACATTAATTTTGATAGTTTGAGAAATTGGTACACTTTATATGTAATAAATGTTTTTTTGCTTTCTCTCTTTCTTTCTTTCTTTAAACTTATCACCAGCTATAAAATAGGAACAATACAAAGCTTCCCTGATATTAAAAATCATGGTGGACACATAGTTCATAATGTAAGAAAATTTAAAATTGTACCAAAATCTAAAAGGTTTAAAATCTACCAATTGTTATTATGTATATAATAATTGCGGTAAACCCTCTATGCCAAATAGAGCAGCGTGCGTTATCCCACCCCCCCTCAAAAATATATTTTTACTCTCCTCTTTTCCCAATTTGGTTATTAAAAGCGAAGCTTTTCTATAATTAGGGTCGGTCCGTCCGTCTGTCCGTCTGTCCGTCCGTACGTCTGAGACAGATAGCTTTTTTCGTTAATTTAGGCATGTTAGAATTGTCCTATCGATTTCAAACTTTGCATGGTGATTCCTGTAGTAGTTAGGTAAGATTTTAAAAGCGTAGCAACTCTATAATCATTACCAGAATGTCCGTACGTCCATTTTAAACATGTTGATTTTTTACTTTTTTAACAAAATTTTTTTATGTGATCTAATTATCCGAATGTTCTGATTTTTAGTATACTGATTCATGGGACAACAAAGTACATTATTATAAGCAAAGCAACTCTATAATCAAGTCCTAAAAATGTAAGTATGTTCATAAACATTATCCTGTATCAAAAAGTTTTTCAACAAATTTACTTACAATTTTGCTTTGACTCTTATACATTTATATTCTGATTATTCAGTTCTGACACTATATAAGTGTTAATGTCCGTGTGTCCTATCGTTTCAGTGCTTCGCTTTTATGGATGTTGTCATCCTTGTTACAAAAACAATTATGTCAAAAGGCAGCGTAGAAACCCTAAGCGAACAAAATGTTAGTAAATATTAAATGATTTAGGGTTAAAATTAAAACAAATTTTTAACAGAACATTTAATTTAACCCAATTAGATATTTTTCGTTGATTTATCCAGTAATATAGTCTCTGTGTATATTAGTCTCTTCTACGGATATTTTTTGTACCTTAATGACCAAGTAATCAAGTTGCAGGGCTTGTAATATAATAGTAAATTTATTACAAACTCAAACACACTAAACAACAAGTGTGGAAAAGCTATTCTCTTTTTAACAAGGATGACAACATCCATAAAATCGAAGCACTGAAACGGTAGGACAAACGGACATTAACACTTGTATAGTGTAAGAACTGAATAATCAGAATATAAATGTATAAGAATCGGAGCAAAATTGTAAGTAAATTTGTTGAAAAACTGCTTGATACAGGATAATGTTTATGGACATACTTACATTTTTAAGACTTTTTTATAGAGTTGCTTTGTAACATTATACTTTGTTGTCCCAGGAATCAACATACCAAAAATCAGATCAATCGGATGATTAAATCACATAAAAATTTGTTGTTAAAAAACTAAAAAAAACAACATGTTTAAAATGGACGTACGGACACTCTTGTTATGATTATAGAGTTGCTGCGCTTTCTAAATCGTGCCTAAGTACTAAAGGAATCACCATGCAAAGTTTGAAATCGATAGGACAATTCTAACATGCCTAAATTAACAAAAAAAGCTATCCGTTTGTGACGGACGGACAGACGGACCTATCCTAATTATAGAAAAGCTTCGCTTTTAAAACCACCAAAAATAACCCCTCATTGTTACCCGAACTTATTTGCCTAATTGGGAACTTTACAAAACGAACAATATTAATCTATAGCAAAAAAAATATTTTTTAATTCATCAGCGCAGCATCTTTATAACTATAGTTAATCTGTATTTCCGTCTGTCCTTTTGTTCTTCTTTTTGTCTATTAGACTGAGTAGCCTAATTATATAAAATGGTCGATAAATTGATTTTCATCTCCAATTATGTTAACAAAATTGCCCCTTCTGTAGATTATAGTTAGCGGTTGAAACGTACGTGTGGACACTCAGCCTCATGTATCAACCAATCAAAATTCAATAAAAGTCCCCAAAGTTGTCGACTATTGTAATAACAAACAGATCAATGTCTCCTCCCTCCCTTGGTATACAGATCTTTTCTCAGCATTAAAGTCATAAATAGCTAGAAAAAGAGAACTATTCAAAGTTCAAACAATTCAGAAAAGTTTCAGCCTAAGAATGTTGCGCTACTTATATATAAAGGCAATTTTGCAGAAAAAAAATTCGCAATTTTTCCTTTTTTATAAAAACACCCCATATTTCCTTAGATCATTTATCAGCTGAATTATTATTATAAAGTATGAAAAGGTGGCATAAGGGAGCAAGCCACCTCACCCCTCCCCTTCAAATTAAGTCTACCCTCCCCTTTAATAAGAAATAGGGGTTAAAGTAGTCCAGGTGTTTGAGAAGGTATTAGGAAGCACTAGTAATGGTGTTCATTTACTTCCGCATATGTCTAACATTTTTAAACTCGCATATAGTTACGAGAACGCTAAGTGAAAGCTCTTTATAGTGCCTATAAAAAGAATAAATATAAAAACTGCCAGTCGAAAAATCCCGAATGACGTCATATAAAAATAATGGACGTCATTAATTTATGTCATTCAGCTCGGCATACTTCGCCCAAAAGTTTTTAAATTTATCTATTCTTTATAGGTAATATAAAGAGCTTCAACTAATTGCATCTTTCCTCGCTTAACTCTCATTATTAAATATCTCCAATTATTTCAAATTACATCTTTTAGCGATTATAAAAAAAACATGCTGATATGATATTATGCGGAAGACAAAGCACACCTCACAATTGGTGGTAGGCATATTTTTGGGGGATGTGCCTAAGTTTGCTTATTTGACCCTAATTTTGCATTTGCAGTTCTGTGTTTTCATGGGATCTTAAAGGATAAGACAATGGAGGATTAATTGATGTAAATCCATGATAATTATGAACAAATTTTACCATCTTGAAAAAGTTTGGACATGCTAGTTGAACTATATAATCAATATCTAGTAAAAGTGTTTCTCGTATTCATTCGAATCCGGTGGATAGGAACCGGTTCTCATCCATACAAAAAAACTATGTCTAGCATCGTATTATATCCAGCTTGCTACGAATATAAAAATGTACAATCTTATAGTTGCATATTCTATATCCGCGGAAAGCCGTTTATAATACGATGCGAGAAATAACTATTAACTTTTTTAAACCAACGAATAAGAGCAAAATAATTGTTAATAAACATTTATTTTGCTGAAACATTTGTTTATACCTTAATAGAAAACATTAAATCCAAAAATAAACACAAAAGTAATATTTAAAAGGAAAAAATGATGAATTGGTGGGACAAACGAATTTTCGCCACAAACAAAATAAACACCATTGACTTCAAGTAATGAAACTCTAAAATAAAACAAAACATTTTTATTACATTTTTTTATTTATTTAAAATATGCAAATAAATAATAATTTTCACCTAACCCTTTATAGTTAGGGTCATAATTAGGAAATATTAGAGACATCCCATTTTGTCCCTTTTTTGTATCATTTTGAAAAGTGCGACACCCTATGACGTCATCAACCTTTTGGGAAAGAGAAAGGGAAGAGGGGAAGAAAATCTCTTCAAAAGAGATGGGAGAAAAGGGGGCTTTCTTACTATAATAGGCTGAGTCGATTAGACAAAAAAAAATCATATATAAAGATGCAACGAGTGCAAACTGCAATATTTGCTATGCTCTTTGTAATTCTACTTTATGTTGCCTTTCCATAGAGAAATTAATTTGTACTTTCTAGAAATTAATTAACTTTTAAATTCATCCAGCTTGGAAATGATTTAGGGATAATCTCGTATTTTGCTGGTTTATTGCCCCTACAGGGCCATATCCTAACCTGCGTTCGACTCTTACCCTGCAAGAACCTAATTTAACCCTGCGGGGCAAATCTAACCTTAACTTAATTCTTCATAGTTACACACTATACCTCTTAATATTAACCGCCATGCCAAATTTTAGTGTTGTAACTATTTTTTAGTTGAGTTCCTTTTACTTTTGGTATCTTTAAGTGTCACACCCTCCCTCCCCCTTTGAAGGCTATAGATAAGTAGTTGTGTTGTTTGCATAATTTTCATAATACAAGGATAACCACATCCATAAAAGTAAAGCTCTAACAGTAGGATAAAAGTACATTTACACTTGTAGAGTTTCAGAACTGAATAATCGGAATATAAATGTTTAATAGTCAAAACAAAATTGAAAGTAAATTAGTTGAATAACTGTCTATATACAGGATAATGTTTAAGGACATTCTTACATTTTTGGGACTTGATTATAGAGATGATTCGCCAATAGCATTATAACTTTCTTGTTCTAGGAATCTGTATTCCAAAAATCAGATGAACCATAAGGATGACAATATCCATAAAAGGGAAGCTCTGAAGTGGTAGAACAAACAAACATTAACACTTGTAGAGTGTAAGAACTGAATTATCAGAATATAAATGTACAAAAGTCGACAAAACATTATAAGTAAATTTCTTGAAAAAATGCTTAAATACAGGATAATACTTACATTTTTAGAACTGATTATAGAAATAATTTGCTTATAACATAACACTTTGTTGCCATAGGAATCAGTATTCTAACAATAAGATCAATAGGATTAATACATCATATAAAAATTGTTGTTAAAAATATAAAAATAAACATGTCTAAAATGGAAGTACGGACATTCTAGTAACAATTATTGAGTTGCTACGCTTTCTAAATCCTACCAACTACTACAGGTATCACTATGCAAAGGTTGAAATCAAGAGGACAATTCTAACATGCCCAAATTAACGAAAAAGATATCCTTTCCAGACAGACACACCCTAATTATAGAAAGCTTTGCTTTAATATTTAGTGGTAAAAAAGTTGATAATGTTTCAAATGGGCGTACGGGCATTCTGGTAACATTTATAGAGTGGCTATGCTTTCAAAGTTATACCTAACTATTATAGGAATCATCAGCTAACTGTTCAGACGGATGGGCATACGTAAGGACAGACCCTAATTATAGAAAAGGTTTAAAAATCAGACATCTGTATTACATTGCAGGGAAAAAAAATTTCCGCTTTGTTGATATCATGTTTCCTAGCGCACTACAGACTGGCTGACCAAGTGGGTTGTATAGTAAACGCAGATATTATAATCTTCACCTAAACAATCATTTGTAAAACCAGCTGAAAAAAATTCATTTTTCTTACGGAAATTAAGTTTAGTCTCCAATTTTTGTTTTCCCCTAAACATAGCTAACAGACAAACATTTCTAATCTTAGAGTAGCCACGCTAGTAAAGGCTAAACATCACAAAAACAAGTAAATCTTTCAAAAATGTTTTATATTTTAAATTAAAATGGATTGTGATTAATGGCATTTAGGAACAGTTTTGGCATTCTCCTCTTAGAAATATTTTTTTTCAATTTTGAAAATTTTTATACCCTCCCCCTTCCCCCCTGACAAAACAACTATTTTAGGTTAGGTTAGGTTTTAGAATAGGGAGCCGAGCGCTGCGATTAGGTAGGCAAGGGTGCCGAGCGCCGCGGCCAGAGTTCATAGTTCTGTCAAGGGGGGGAGAGGGGGGGGGGGAATTTTCAAAATTAAATAAAATATTCCTAAGAGGATATTACCACAGCTTTTACATAAAGGGATAGTTGCATGAAGTGCATTTCAGAAAAACAATTTCAATTGATATTTTTAAAACTACATGTACAAAATTAAAATCTTTTTAAATATATGCCCTATAAATATAGCTTAAACCATTTAAAAAGAAAATATATGCAGTTCACTAATTTCATAAATAAATGCATTTCGTGCAACTAACCCTTTAAATATACAACAAGTAACATTTTGATATTACATAGTATATAGTAAATATAATTATAATTCAACAGTTTCACAAAATTTTTAGTGACCTTAAATTTTATAATTTCAATATATTTTGTTTGTAAAATTCATTATTTTCTAAATTAAAAAATTATTTAATAAAAAATCCTTAATTTTAAGTTACAAATGCATGGAAGAAATGAAAGAATTAATATTTAAATTTAAACTTGTTCTTACCTACTTACAAACTATGAACAATATTATTTTAACAAAATAGTTTTTACTGAGAGAGAAAAATTTACCCGAAGAAAAACAATTTAACTATTTGAAATTATCATTTTTAGCAAAATAGCGTAGACTACTGTACACTATTGTTTTAGATTATAACTAACGAAAAAGTTTGATTATAAAGAGTTTTTCATTGGATTAAATATCGCCCCCTGTATTTTTTTCTTACATGTCTAGATTCTTAAGAAAATACATTAGATAATGTTCTGAAAAAAGATGTGTTAAATGTAGTTTCACTAAGTATAACACGTTTTTTATGCCAAACTATTAATTATGACTTAATAGATTAAAAAATGAAGACTGAAAAACTGTAGTTTCAAGTTTTGATAAACAAAATTATATAAGGATAGATAAATAATCATTGATTACAACCTTGCATTTATAAATCTTGTAATAATTATAGTTTTCTGTATGACCCGTACAAATATTAATAAGCTTTCAATTATAGCTTAATGACAAACCGAAATGACTGTTATGTTAACTAAAATTTTACAGATATAAAAAGTCTGTTTTTTATTGTGATGTAGGTTGCGATTAGAAACCAGTTTTCTGCAGGGCTGTTAGCATCTGAACAAAAAATGATATTTAATACAAAGATTTATAATAGATGAAATGACTTCAATTTTTAAAAGAGAACTTAAAGGTTCGCTTTGTCCTTCATTAACGGTTAGCACTTTTCATTAATTTTTTTTAGGTAGTTTTCGAAGTACATTCTTGCAACTTTTAATGGTGTATATGAATGAATAACCATGCATAAACTCTATTTCTTCCTAAGCAATTTTAAAAAAAGGTAATATCACCTACGAATACAAAAATTTCGTGACATCATTTCGTTGTCATGTCATGAAATGACAGACTGATGAATAAAACAATGAAACAATTCAAAATCATATTCATCCTATATCGTTACGGATTGAATGACGGACAGACAGAAGAAAATTTTAGAGTGGCTTCACTTAAAAAAGTAATTTGAGTAATTTCACTTATGATGATAGCAACGAATCTTAATAAACCTTAAAATAAAAGTTTATACCTGAAAATAATGGCAGGTTTGGTGGTTGTGTCTATGTGAGCGGCCGCCAGGCTGCTTTTAGGTACTACGCAATGCGCGCTAGGGCCGAGAACACGCGGACAAAGGCTAGCTGTCTTGGACTGCTGGTCTCCTAAAACAAAAAAAAAATTTATTTTCACGACAAAAATATCTTAAAACATTTCTTTAAATAACAAAAAAATAATAAAGAGCTTTAAAATTATTTGTTGAAAAGTTTTTACACTTCAGGTTTGGAACCAACCAATCAAAATTAAATTAAAGTATTGAATGTTTTAAGCCAACGAATACAATAACTACAATAGCGTGGTTGTTATACTTTGGGTTCTAGTGATTTTAGTAAATATGATTTTTGACTTTCTGACTTTCATCTGACCGTATAAATGAAAATATTATATAACTAATGTTAACTCATCAATGTTTATGCACAAAATTACTCCTACTGCAGATTACAATTAGTGGTTGAAACTTGAAAATAAACCAACATATCAAAATCTATTAAGAGTCACCAAGTTGTCAAGCCAACAAGCCAAAAACATTTTCTTATAAAACTTTTGGGACTAGTGTAAAAAAAAACAATTTTCCCGGACCTCTAAGTACCTGTACTGGCCATTAATAGGTGGATTGAATGGCAGGTTATTGGAGACTGGAATGTGATTATCCTCAGGATGAGGAACTGGCCGGCTATCTTTAACCTGGACAGAAATTAATTATTTAAAGGGGGGGGGAGGGGGCGAAAGTGACACTTTTTGAAACCAAAACTAAAAGTCAAAGGAACTCAACTAATTAAAGAGTTACAGATCTGACATTTTGCATGGCAGTTGCTTTATAGGGGTACAATATGGAACTGTGAAGAAACGGCGTCGCAACCGCCGAAAACCGCCGAGAAAAGGCAAAAAAAATTAGGCGGGAAACGGCGGTTGCGCCGCCGTTTCTTCACAGTTCCATATTTTACCCCTATAAAGCAACTGCCATGCAAAATCTCAGACCTGTAACTCCTTTTTTAGTGGAGTTCCTTTGTTGACTTTTAGTTTTGGTTTCAAAAAGTGTCACTTTCGCCCCCCCCCCCTTTTAGTTTTAAAAATCTCAAGAAGGAAAATAAAAACAAACTAGGAAATGTATTTAAAGAACAGATAGAAATTTTTTGAGCCAAGCTACTTCCAGTAGCGACTTCAACGAATAAACAAAAAGGTAGCGTTTTAATATTTTTAATTAAAGCGTTTTCCATTCAACTTAACATTACAGGAATATGTATTCGTTATGAATGGCTGAAGTAAAAGATCTCAAAATTTCAAAGAATTTTAATTCCATTGGTCAATATAGGGCTTAAAGCTATTTTGAGGACTGAAAGGAAAATAAAACAGCCCAACCTATAAAGTATAGAAGTAACACCCAAATAACCTAATAGAACATAATCGCTCAAAGCCACATGAACAGAAATAGGTAAATAATAGCTATGATGAGATGATCACAGACTCAAGAAAAATCAATTTGTTTACCTTGACAACGTCGAGATAAAGATTTCTGTTCATTTCAGTAGCCAGGTTCATATTGAACATATCACTATCCTTCTCAATATCTTTAACCTAAAAACAACAATGTATAATAAAGATGATTGTAAAGTGTAATCCTAATAAAAGGTCTGCCATTTTCGGTATGAAAGTGCAAGAGTGTGTATGTGTTTATATTCTCTTTAGGTCCCTGAAGGGTTTTAAACTATTAATAAAAGGTCACGTCTACCCTCCCAAGATCAAATAAATCCTAAAAATCTCCAATCTAATTTTATTATCCCTAAAATTATGTAGCGAAGTCAATCTCACCTTCGGGAAGAAGTATTTGTTGTACATTTATGTTTTATTATCTCTGCTAAAAAATGAATGGGGAGACAACGACTAATTAAAAATAAAACAACTATAATGAGCTTATTTTCGCTGGATTTTAAACCTTTAGTTATATAAAAACAGATTGAATTTTATACAAATATTAAATAAGAAGAATGAAGGAAACTAAACATTACAGATAAACTCTTTATCACAACAATAAATATTCACCTTAATTTGATTCCATTGATTGCCATTCAGATTTTGAAAACTTGTATTAACAACATCATTCTTGTATGTACCTTAAGTAATATTTGATCATTAATAATTAACTAGGGTGACAACATCCTCCAGTGGCGAAGCACAAAACATTCGTGTGTGTACATTTATGAAAATAAAATACATGCATTCAATATTTTTTAAGTAATAAAAATTAAAAATGTCCTAATCAGTGAAGTTTCAACAAACTAATAAATTAAGTTATTAACTGTCTTCCCTGACATTTTTTTCTGTCCTAAAATAAGACGCTTTTAACTTAAAAATTATGCCCTATAATATTAACTAGGGTTGGGCCGGATATCCGGTGTGGCCGGATATCCGGTGTGGCCGGATATCCGGCCATTTTCAATATCCGGCCGGATACCGGATATTGAAACTATCCGGCCGGATATCCGGTTCTATAATTTTTAATACTTTACACCAAAAATCTCTGCTTTTAAAAATTTTAAATGGCTATAATTTTCTTATTATTGAAGCTAGAAGAACTTTTTTTCTGAACAAGTTTAACTTTATGTAAATTTGTATAAGATTTCTTAAGAAATTTTTTTTGCTACTGTAGTATCTAGTAATTTGGCCGGTTATCCGGTAATTTGGCCGGATAACCGGATATCCGGCCCAACCCTAATATTAACGTCCTAGAAATTGCTCTATACAAATAGATCTTGGGACCAAAACTAAGCTTACTTATGTCTAGCTTCATTCTCTTGGTGTTGATGATGTCCAGATCTGGCATGTTGATTGTCTTGTTGAACATGGAGGTCACCTCGTACGGTTCAGACTGACCTAAATTTAACGGAACGTGTTTAAGCTGGACTTTAACGAGTAGTAAAATATTACTAGATTTAAATCAGGAATAAGGTATATTAATATTAATCTAAGAAAATTTGGGTGGGAGGGTGGCAGTCAATAGAACAAAGATCAATTATCATATCCAAATTGTATACCTGCTTTTTACAATATAAAAAAATGTGTTTTAATTTAAATTTACGTACCTAAAGCCCTGTTGTAAACATCGTTTACATCAACACCAGAATCAGCACTGGATTCGCTGGATTTCCGCAGAGATTTCGTTGGCATCAAAGGTCTAAACAATAACAATTTTTATTCAAAATTTTAACATTCGTTAATAATTAAGTCTAGTAATAGAAAACTAGTCTTTGTTAGAAATAATGAAATAATATTTTCTTTTCGCACAGGAAAAATAGCTTTAAACCAAGGTGTAAAAACTCACCTGAATCCAGATTGATGTTCTCCAACTCTTGTCTTCTCTGCAATGTGTTGCTCCTCTTCCTGGTGAATGAAGTTGCATCTGAACAATTAAAGTTTGTGAGATTTCAAACAAAATACATAATTTTAAATTTTTTAACTCTTTGAATAATGAATCCTTTGGATAAATTCTGTAAAAGTTAAGATTATGTTTGATGTAATAAAGGTAAATCCCTGTACTAATAATCAGGGATCTAAAGGGATAAGACAATGAATGATAAATTGATGTACATCCCCAATGACTACCGTTCTGTAGGTAACAATTATTGTTTCAAACATTTTGACATTAATCTTTATGAACAAACTACCTAATCAAAATTTAAGTAAATGTTACTCCAAAACTAACCAATAAGAAAACTTAATAAAAAATTTTTAGGAGACTAGTGTAAAAATTATAACAGTCCAATGACCCCCTCTTGACTTATTAAACTAATAGACAGGTTGCATAAACATGGAAAGTACCTTGTGCCATAAGCACACCATCCCTTGATCCAATATTTCTGGCACAGCTTTGTCTTGTACTTGTTGTGGCGGATCATATCATGCTGAAAGTAATTTACGTATTTTATACAGCTTTCTGCGGATACTAAAATAAAAAACTTAACTGTTTTAAACCGGATTTAAACTTCTTTTTTAGCCCTTTCGATATTGGATATTTAAAATTTTTATTTAATATCTTACCCTTAATTTTGCTTTGCCATGAGCGAACTGGCACTGATTTCCATAAATGCATTCACCCTTCTCTCTAAAGTTGCGACAAAACTCTGTCTTAAACCTTAAAGACAAAAAATATGTAAAAGTGAATAAAAATAATCTCGAAATACTACCTATGGAAGTAATACAAAGGGGGGGGGGGCGGATGTGCCACTTTTTGAAACCAAAACTAAAAGTCAACAAAGGAACTCAACTAAAAAAAGAGTTACAGGTCTGAGATTTTGCATGGCAGTTGCTTTATAGGGGTACAATATGGAACTGTGAAGAAACGGCGGCGCAACCGCCAAAAACCGCCGTTTCCCGCCGAATTGCGCCGCCGTTTCTTCACTGTTCCATATTGTAACCTTATAAAGCAACTGCCATGCAAAATCTCAGACCTGTAACTCTTTTTTTTATTTGAGTTCCTTTGACTTTTAGTTTTGGTTTCAAAATGTGGCACATCCGCCCCCCCCCCCCTTTATAATGATTAATAAATTGTGTCTATACCTGGGATTTGGGGATATAATCTGGCCAGGCTTTCCATCCTGTGAGATCATTTGACTTCCCTAAATTAAAATAACAATTTTAGACCAGCTAAACGACGGATTTTAAAATACATAAGTTTCTTGTGGTGGCAAAGTAATAAATTAGGAATAAACAAAGATTTTATTGAAAGCTTCGTTAATTAAACTTACATCTTTAGATTCATTATCAACTCCACTGGCGTAACTAGCTGTATCCATATGCTGAACCTAAAAAGTAACATAAGTTAACTGAACGGAAACCCCAAAATAAATATTAGAATAGGTATTTAAGTGGCTAAATAAACCGCACACTTTTCATAGAACTATTACATATTTATTAATATAAAGGGGATATTTCCTTAACACTAGTTTACACTTAATTTACCTTATAAAAATAAAATATATAAACCTGTAATAATTTTTGTGCCAGTCTAGTAGCACTGTCATGGTCCCATGTGTCAGGATTACTGTCCCACAATGGAGTCTCTTCGTTTGTACCCCAAATTTCCTGGGAATCACCGAGAGTGGACCATTGAGATTCGCCTAAAATTCAAATTCGCAAGAAAATTTTAAAATTTGGTTGGGTTCATACAGGTACTGCAAGACCTGATCATATAAATACAACTTAGTTAATAATAATAAAATGCAACCTTATTTTATACGTCGCCCCTAGTTTCTAGAAGAAGGTAAGGGAAATAGCTTAAAACCACTCTAAGATATCCACTTAAATTACATCAAATTAGGACCAGCAATTAACAAGATCTTTAGCTTCAGACAAAAAAAAACTAACTACCTTAATTACAGGTTAGTCGTGCGTTAGTTGACAGGGAAACTACTTGAACATATTTCTATTACCATTCGGCAACTACTTGTTAAACTAGTGTCTATAACGTATGGGGGGGGGGGAGATTCTAATGGTAAAATGTTGTTTACTTGTCAGCAGCACGATGAGCCAAGCCCTCAAAATTTCTTTAAAAACCTTTAATCTATTAATAACGCTATGTGTAAAGCTTGATTTCATATGACTGATATTTAAAATTTAGGAAGTAAAAAATAACCTGTTTGTTGTTGTACTATAGGTAAACTAGAGGCATTTTCTGCGGGTGTTGTTGAAACAGGAGCTGTTGAAACTTGTGGAGTTGTTAGAGGCGTCTCTGATTCTGTGCTTACTACTGTTGTACCTTATCAAAATCATAATTTGAAATAAAATCTTTTAAGTTTTTTATTTAACACAAATAGAAACTTAAACTCATATCAGAAGTTCATTTTATGAAAAATAACAAAAAATTTGGCGCGAGAGAGGAATTTAAGCTTTAATGTTCTTATCATGGGGAGTAATACTATGAACAAAATGAAGTAGAATGTTATACATACCTGATTCTGTGCTCTGTTCAGTAACCTCCTGGCAGTGGCGGCAGTGGCTGCTGTTGCAGTTGCAGCTTCGTCAGTAACATCTCCAGGATCCCCATCAACTTGAGAACTGAACATACACTCTCCGTCCAGTTGGGAATTAAACATTGACATATATTCAGCAAGATCTATATGATGAAATTCGGTGTTGACATCGCCCTCTTGAGGTGTCACCATGCCCCCGTCAACCTGGCTGGCACCAACGGGTGCTGGCAGCATCACTAGTTACAGGGCCATCAACGGAACCTAGGAAAAAAAATATACATTTTAAAGGACATTCAAATGTAAACCTTATTTACTTACATTAATCTATAAATATCTTTCCTTAAAATATATGTTTCAACTTCCTTTGAATTTTTCTAAAAAGGTTAATTAAGAAGTCTCAATACCTGTAACACTAGCTGTAGGTTGGTTGCCAATACCAGCCGCCGACATAACGACCATCTGCTGGCCGCCTCCTGCGCTGCTGCCAACAACAACCTGTTGGCCGCCAGCGGTAACTAGCTGGCCGTGGTTTGATGTTGGTTGGCTGCTGACTGTGTTTACTAATTGAACTGTTTTACCTCCGTGAGTGGCACTGCCAGCTATGCTGGTCAAAACTGTTACGGGTTTTCCTCCTGAGAAAAAGATCAATGTGAAGTTGAACAAACAAGTAATGCATTGTATTTTTAAGAGATAGATCTTAAAAAGTGAATTTTATAAATAATCTTTTGCATGATTTGTTATTTCTATTTTATTTGATAATAGAATTTAGGTGTGATTGTAGAAAATTAAAATTAACATACCAATCATCATAGTCTGTGTGCCGCCAGGTAGAACTCCCTGGCCTGCCGGCAGCGTCAAAATTTGTCCGGCTCCGCTGGAAATTATCTGAGATCCGCCCCCCGGCTTACCCAACACATTCACTGTCTTCACCCCCTGCTGGTTAGGTATGCTAACCATAACAGGATACAGACTGAGGGGATAACACAGAATGGGGAACACTTCCGCCACGTGGAGATTTTGGGGCACTCACGCTTCCAGGAGATTTTACAGAGTAGTGCTTGTTTAGAGGTGATGAAGGTGGTATACTACTGGCTGGGGATTGAGGTGGAAGCAAGTTGGCAGGAGATGGCTGGGGTGTCATGTTGCTGACTGGAGACGGCGGCGGCGGGAAGGCGGCTGGTGATTTCATAGGAAGATACGTCACCGGTGAAGGAGGCTGGGCAGGAGACGGCGTGGCAAACTGGTGGGTAGCGGGGGACGGCGGCACACTTGCAGGAGATTGCATTTGGTGCGGGGATTGAGGCACAGGAGCTGGTGACGCATGCATGCTTGGGTGGGGAGAACAGCCAGGTTGACTGCTGCTGGATCTATGCAAGGAGGGGAGGCCCATGGGTTGGTTAAGCATTGGGCCACCAGGCGAGGGAAGGCTGCTGTACATAGGCACATGGCGGGGCGTCACATCAGCACTCTCAAAAATATCTTCATTTAGAACATCAAGGTCTGATGTATCATGCCCTCCCTGTCCCAGAACTCCAGTGTCCAAATCCTAGGTGAAAAATATGTGTTCTTGCAAAGTGAAGATTATTATCACAAACTATTTAAGCAAGACTAAACTACCTATATAAAGTTATTAAAGCAGTATTATTATTCTAAAATATGTATTTAACATCATAAATACTTTTATGTCCCTAAATAACCCATTTAAAATACTTTACTGGCAATTAGTTTCAAATCTTTAAATCTAAGAAGGAATTCAGACTTGTATATTTCAAAAGATTAATAATATATTATTATAAAGATAATTGTCATAAGTAATTTGAATTATATACGTCATTAATTGACCGCAAACGTTTTAATTATAATACTGGGGGGAGGCGGATGTGCAACTTTTTGAAACCAAAACTAAAAGTCAAAGGAACTCAACTAAAAAAAGAGTTACAGGTCTGAGATTTTGCATGGCAGTTGCTTTATAGGGTTACAATATGGAACAGTGAAGAAACGGCGGCGCAACCGCCGAAAACCGCCGAGAAATTGCAAAAAAAAATTGGCGGGAAACGGCGGTTTTCGGCGGTTGCGCCGCCGTTTCTTCACAGTTCCATATTGTACCCCTATAAAGCAACTGCCATGCAAAATCTCAGACCTGTAACTCTTTTTTTAGTTGAGTTCCTTTGATGACTTTTAGTTTTGGTTTCAAAAAGTGGCACATCCGCCTCCCCCCTTTTCTCACTGAAAACAAATATTCAGTTTTTCTTTTTGTATACTTAAAAAACATGACCTAAAAAATTGCTCATGTTCGTAAATTCCCACCCCTTATTAATTCCTATAATCCTTTAATTTGATTGACAGGTTAAGATATAACTTCATAATTTATCCATAATTTGTAATTAAATGCTTTAATAAAAAAAAATCAAACTTCAATAACTTTTTTGTCTTTAGAGATTTTTTTGTCAAATAAGAAGGAGTTTTTTTTCTTTTTACTATAACCTACGTTATTAAAGAAGATTCTTTTACTGCAAATGCATCACAGTCAAGAAATGTGAAAAAATGACAAATTGCAGTTTCTTAAAGGGCGAATATAGGTTCGATATGATATGAGCTTATATGAAAGGTGCCATTTCATACTTTTAGAATATCTATGCCAAATTTAAAAATTCAAAAAAATCCTTAAGTAGATTTTGCAATTTTCTGTTTCAATTGAACATATGATAAATGAGATTGACGACAAACGGTTTATTTTAGCCCTTTACAAGACTTTTTTTTGACTATTTTGCTTAAGTTTGATTGACTATTACAATGGCACGCATCTTAAATGATAATTTAAATGTTTATTATTTTAGATTATATACTATTTAATTCAATTTTTAAAAAGCGTAGAAATAATTTGCGTAAAAGTTTTGACTAGGGTAAATAATACGTCTTAAAGTTTATTTTCTGTACAAAGATCATTGGTTAATTCTGGAAAATATAAAAACCCTGATGTACGCAATTTCAACACACACACACACGAACCTTAAAAAAACAGGGATTTGAAATCATTCTTCCTCCAAGAAAATTTTATCAATTATTTTTTTTTTACTTTTTACATTATTTGATGTTTTTTTTAAACTTTTAAATATTTTACTTTATATAATTTGTATTAAGGTAGAAGATGGGTATATTTACCCCTGATTAATTGGTTTCCACGTTATTACGACTATCCTTTAACGAAAGCTTTTTAATTCAACCTTGCTACGAAGCCTTGTGTGATGCTAGGGTAATTGAGTTCTTAGGGAACCACACTTATTACATAATATTATCTTGAGTTAGAAAGGTTTTAAGCTATAAACAGACTTATACAATTAGATATGTCAATATCCTTAAGTTATTTATAATCTATATAATGGCACCTTTGAAATAAGCTCATATTATATCAAACCTATATTCGCCCTTTAAAAATGCTTTTGTGAGGAGCTAAAAAGCATTTCACCTTTAAAACTCATTAAGATACTTTTCTTATACCTTATTCTAAATTAATATTAAAATTTTAAGATTTTTTTATACATAATAGAAGAGTTATTTTAATTAGTATTATAATAAGTATAGATGTATATTGTATACAGATAACTACCTGCCCCCCTTTTCCAAGAACCTTTTTGTCTGCTAGCAAATTATTTTTTCTGTTACTTGGCTGTGTTAATATTCCCGACAATATAGGTTGATTTTTAAAGACCCAATTGAAGGTCGGCACATAACAGTTATCTAACCCCTTCCCCCTCTAGTGTTTTACTCTGTAGTTTTGATTTACATTTTCATATTGAGATTTTTTACCTGGTTAGGGGTAGAAGGTGGTTTTGGGGTGTTGGCTCCACTCATTATTCCGCCATCCGTGGGGGGTCCTCCCATTTCTGGGGGCGGGCTGGTAGCCATGCTATTACGGGGACTGTTCCTGTATTCATTTGTGATTTTCAAACATTTTTATTTCATGAGAAATTTTGTGTAAATCATACCTATCTATAATTAAAGAAACGTCGCTTAATTTTTATCTCAAAGTGCCTTGTTTAATGTTTACTTCAAATACTCCCATACTATTGTGTATGAAATAAATTGAAAGCAAGGGAAGGGGGCGAATAATTTTTTTCTAATTCTTTAGGGCACTGAATCTATTTGCCCCGCAGGGGTTAGCAATAGGTATTTTTAAAAAACAGAATTTGGTACATTTGAAGAAATCATAATTCACAGATTATTGTTGAATCATTAAATCAAATGTATGAAAACCCATTCCTGTCATGCTGATTAGGGGGAGGTCCAGTGGAATCTCTGGGACTGGTCGACGGCTGCTGGTCATGAGAACTGCTGCCAGACTGCTGTCCGCGGTCCTAGATAGGTAATTAACATTAATGATATGGTGAAATGCAGCCAAAACAGTGATCCTCACTCAATCAGTTAGCATGTCACTGTTCATAAGTATTATTTTAAAATTATTAATATGTTTGAACATAAGTTAAGGCTATTATCTTGGAAGATTTTTAAAAAGTTTAAGGGGGGGGGGGGGGTTTAATGCAACCATCTCGTAATCAGTGATTAAATTGAACTGAAATTTTTCATGGGTAATCCTTGGTAGGTCTATTTTCCCTAAATCGAACAAAAAGTTGGAAAAGTAACGGCTGGCGGCTCAGCCATTTACCCGCGTTTTGCCTATTTTCAGGGCAAATTCATCATTAATTACGTAGGAATCAACTTTTAAAAACATATTTTTTTGTTTAATTCATGTAAAATGATAGCAATAGCCATTTTTTAAGTTTCTAGTACCAACAGCAACCGGCTAGAACTTAAATAAGATTTTTGAGCCAAAAAAAAGTAATATGTGTTCTTTTTGTTCGAATTAGGGAAAATAGACCTACCAAGGATTATTCATGCAAAATTTAAGATCAAAATTCGAATTCTAAGTGTTATTCAATCATTGATTACGAGATGGTTGCATTAACCCACCCCCCCCCCCTCCTTTAATCCTAACATACCATGAAGAGTAAGTTTCCTTCTTCCTCTCTTCTTTTCAACTCCTTTAATTTGTTTGTCCATGAATTTTTACCCATAGTTCTAAGTTCTGAAATAAAATATTTTATACTGATACTGTTGTTCCTGCCTAAATACACTTTACGACTTCCAACCATTTTTAAGATTTTTAAAGAAACCAAAAGTGTTCCCAATTTTCAGCCCATTAAGGGGAAAAGGGAAATGGGCATAAACCGGTTATAAAATATCTGAATCAATTAAGATATCATATGCCCAAGACCGCTAAAACGCTAAAACGGGACCATGGTCAGAAAAAAACACCCCAAAGGAAGTTCCGGGAATGCCTGATTTTAGCAAACCAAAGGGGGGGGGGGGGTTAAATTTTGACATAATTTGGCTTAATGTGAATATTCTCATTACAAAATACCTTATTCTATCCTTCAACTTACTAAAAATATTACTTTAAGATAATAAGTATTTTAACATTGTGTAAAAAAATTTTAAATTCAGATTTTTTACCACTAGCACAACAAATTCACATTTTTTAAAAATTTTTTAATCCAACTCTTGTTTGGTCTTATTAAAGACTTATGTTTAAATTCAAGCCAGTCAGGTGCCTAACTCTGTACATCAGGCATGTAATGGGAATCCCCCTTCCCTTTCATCCTTTCAACCAGGAGGAAAAGTCATCCCCTCTCATGCGATGCTCCACCCTTTATTTTTGAATGAAATGTATTGCTCAAGTCTAACCGGCCAATAGAGGAAGAGGCTTCCACTTACCCCCTCCCCCGACCCTCTGCTTATTTGACCGGTTGTGTATAAAGAAATTCTATGGATTCTTGGATATCTTGAAACCGGTTTGTGACCATTTCCCTCTCCCCCTTTATGGCCCGAAAATGGGGAACACTTTTGCTTTCATGAAAAATCTTAAAAATGGTTTCAATAAGTGGGCTCATATTAACCCCTTAGCTGATGATAACGTGAACAGTCTTAAATAATTTATTTTAAAAATATTTTTTTATATTCATTTGGGGTTTATGGTTTTTAGTGTCGTTTTTTATGATTGTAATAAGTTTATTTGTATTCATGTGATATTAATGAAATTTTATTTAGAGACTACCAATTACTTTAACTAGCTATGTTTAAAATGTCATCGATCTACATTGAAAGGCCAACGAATTAACGACACTGAAAGACAATCAACATTTTTTATCTAATAGTATAAAAAAAGACTTTTTTAAATGTAGTACCTACGGACAAAGTTTGCATAATTAAAGGGATTTAAACATAAAAATGGATCATGAAGCATAAAAGAACTGCGATTCTCATTTGTCTAAAGAATCTACACAAAAAATTTCAGACTCCTTTCTTTATTTTTAGTGGTTTATTTTTGCACGAAAAGTTAATGTAAATTTTGTTACAGGAAAAAAATAATTGATCCGAAATTTAAACCTACTAAATGAAAACTAGCATAAATCCTGCCCTGTGGGTCTGCCCCCAACCCCTTACCACTTACAAATAAATGAGGTCCATATTAGCAACCTAACTATACAACATGTTCTACCTTGTAAATATTTCAATGAATGAGTGATCTTTTATTTTTTCAGTACAGCTTTGCAACCGATAAATATAATGGATGTAGAATAACGTTTTTCACTTCGTTTTTAAGTTTTTAACTCTTGTATTTTTATTTTAATATCTGCGGACAGCTGTCTATAATACGATGTGATAAATAACTATTCCAGTATGGCTTCCAAACCAATTTATATCCGCTGGATAAGAACCTGTTCTAAGCCATACTGAAAAAGTCATGTATAGCATTGTATTACAGACATTTCCCATGATTACTAAAATAAAAATCCTAAAGAATAATGTCAGTTTTTTTTAGCACAGGCCTTAGGCAGGGAGGAAGGGAGGGGACAATGGGCAATTAATTCAATTTTATAGTTGTGACACTGTAAGGTTGAAAAACCAGATAATTCCAGATAAAACGAGTATTTCTGATAGTGCAACTTTTATTGGAATTTTTTTCATTTTTTAATTAATTTTAATTCAAAATGCACCATCCCCCAAACGCTACTTTACTAAAAGCCTCTGATTATCAAGATAAAGAACTTGGTAGCAATTCATTTACTAAAGAATATTAGTTTTAGAATTTAGCGTAGAAAAATAGCATAAAACCATCTTCAGATTTTAATGATGAAAACGGTCTAAAAGGATTTTAGAACCTTTATGCATCTTCCCTAAAATGTAGAACTTAATCGGATCGGTAACCAAATTCTTAAGCTATATATGAACAAAGCTTACTACTTTTTATTGGATATTAGCGCAGATTACTATATGTGTATCAGCATATTATAAATGGACGTACGGATTCTATGGTTTCTAAATCGTAATAAATAATAAACAAGAATCAGTTAAAACAATTGTATTAAAAATTATTAAAATAACAACAAATTCTACTTAAATAATACACATATAAATATAAAACAATTGAATTAAAAATGATTTATGGGTATAGTCCCATTCATGGCAACGCCCCTTAAGTGGCGATTCGTCGTATTTTCAAAATTGCTTGGGGCTAGAAATAGGAGAAAAGCTACTGTGAAAATACAAAGAAACTCCCCTTAAGGGGTGTTGTCACGAAAGGGGCTACCCTGATTTAATTACAACAAAATAATAAATAAAAATAAAATCCATTAGATTAACTTTTTAAAATCTAAAAAATTTGTCAGTTTAAAATTTAAAGTGCTTGTATACGACGTACCTACACAGTTATATACACTAGGTATAAACAAATTAACTTGATTAAAAATGTTTATGAATAAAAAAGGTTGCAGAATAGAATGTCTCAAGGATATTTTTAGTTTTGTATTTAGATTTATGGTTCTAATTCTTAATTATATTTGGTCTAGTTACAAAAAATTTACTTTTTATTGATAAAGTCTTAATAAAACATATTTTGGAAAGTATCAGATAAAACAAATGGATATAATAAAATAAACTTATAAATGGCCCCCTTTTAAATAAAATTAAACAAGGATGACAACATCCATAAAAGCGAAGCTCTGAAATGGAAGGACAAACGAACATTAACACTTGTAGATTGTCAGAACTGAATTAGCAGAATATTAATGCATCAGTACAAACAATATTGTAAGTAAATTTGTTGCAAAACTGCATAAATAGATAATACTGTTTAAGGACATACTTAAATTTTTAGGACTTGTTTATAGACATGAAACATTTTTATGTTAATTCATTGATATATTATAAAGAATTAATTTTTAATTAGTTTTGATTGATAAAATCAAAACATGTAACTTTACTGTATACTAGCATACAATATTTATGACGCAAGACACTCTAAAAGCTGAGTATTTTACCCACAAAGGAAAGAAACATCATGATTCAGTAAAATTTATTGAATCCATAGTAAAAAATAAACTTTAAAATCCTAATAAAAATCGACGTGGGCAATTGTTCTTATTTTTGGCTTTGCAGTATGATTCTACAGGTGTCACAGTATGTTTTTTATATACCTTTCAAAAATAGTTTAAAAACAGTTTAATTTTCCATTTTAATATCCGTGGACAGCTTTCTATAATACAATGCAATAAATAACTATTCCAGTATGACTTCCAAACCAATTTATATCCGCTGAATAAGAACCGGTTCTAAGCCATACTGAAAAATCATGTTTAGCTTCATATTACAGTCAAATTTCCACATTTTCCCACAATTACTAAAATAAAAATCATAAATAATATGTCAGTTTTTATATCACAGGCCTTTATCACAAAACTGGTTTTAATCTTATAATTTTCCATTTTAGTATCCGCAGACAGCTGTCTATAATACAATGCAATAAATAACTAGTCCAGTATGGCTTCAAACTGATTTATATCCGATGGATTAGAACTGGCTCTAAGCAATACTGAAAAATCATGTTTATCTTCGTATTACAGTCAAATTTCCACAATTATTAAAATAAAAATCATAAAATTAATGTTAATTTTTTACCACAGGCCTTAGGCACATCAGGGCCCACAAAAATGGTTTTATTTGTATATTTTTTCATTATAAATAACTGTGGAAAGCTGTCTATAATACAATGCGATAAATATATATTCCAGTATAGCTTCAAACCGATTTATATAAGATGGATTAGAACTGGCTCTAAGCAATACTGAAAAATCATGTTTAGCTTTGTTTTACAGTCAAATTTCCAATTATTAAAATAGAAATCATAAAATAATGTTTAATTTTTTAGCATTGGTCTCAGGCACCTCAGGGCAAACAAAACTGGTTTCATTTGTATATTTTTTTATTCTAAATAACTGTGGAAAGCTGTCTATAATACAATGCGATAAATACCTATTCCAGTATGGCTTCCAAACCGATTTATATCCGCTGGATTAGAACCGGCTCTATGCAATACTGAAAAATAATGTTTAACTTGGTATTACAGTCAAATTTCCACAATTATTAAAATAAAAATCATAAAATTAATGCTAATTTTTTTACCACGGGCCTTAGACACCTCAGGGCCCACAAAACTGGTTTTATTTGTATATGTTTTCATTCTAAATAACCGTGGAAAGCTGTCTATAATATGAGGCGATAAATTGATTAATTTAAGCATGTTAGAGTTGTCCTATAATTTTCAAACTATGGATTTCCAGCCCAAAAGTTGTTGATCAACAGTGCAGTTACTCTTTAATTTATTTGCCTTGTGGCTTTTCTTGGATGTAATTAAATATCTAGGTTTACAATTCAAATATTATGCTTATTTTATTCTAAAATCTTTTAATCATTTTTAGTCTTTTAAAATCGCTAGGATTTGTAGTTGAACTTAAAAAAAGAGCGAATTATGAGATTTCCATTTTATTATTGTTATTATCATAAACCGGTTTCAAGATATCCAAGAAACCATAGAATTTCTTCTGCTACAACCATTTGACCTTCCCTGGTACACTGGAGAGAGTACCTCTCTCCCCCTTCTGGCGATTCCAGCTTCCGTGTCGCTGGGGCCCCCCCAAATTCTACACAGTGCCTAGGATGAGAGACTTTCCCTTTTCAGATGGAATCTTTTGGGTCCTCCACAACTTTACATATATGATCAAGGGATAGGATAGCCTAGCTGGCCTGGGTCCTTGCCAAAGAAGCTGGCCCCAACGTCATCAATTAAAATAAATTTCATCAAATAATATAAAGTTCTAATGCTGAGTCTTCCCTCCCCCCCCCCCCCCCGATGACCCCTTCGCCGCTCATTCCCCCCTCCGTCCGTACCCCATTCGACCCCATCCATAAAAACCGACAATTACTGTCAAAAGTATAATTTAAAGATGAATAAATAAACCCTTCTCTTACATCTACTTAATCAAACATAACCTAAACTGAGCATCATTTGTTGTCTAGATGCAATACAAATGGTATTTTTAAAAGTTTTCTTCAGTTTTGGTTTGTACTAAATTAGCTCTTATAATAATTTAAAGCTGGCAATATTATTCCTTTAATTATATTTTGTATGCATTAAGTAACAATAAATGTTTATAACGGACCTATTAATGATTATAAAGTACCATCACTTTCTATATTTTATTCTATATTTCTATAATTTTAATATTTTCAACAAATTTTAAAATTGTTATGAAAATTATAACACGCCTCTAATAACAATCAAAACAATAATAAAAAATAGAAATCAGCTGATGTGATGAACATTGAAGATTGAATTTATTTAAAAAGTAGCAAAAAAACTAATTTTGTTACAAAAAAAAGAAGCAAATACGTTTTATAGAAATTATGTATTGTTTTTAAGATTTTTAATATTTTTTTTAAGCATTAAAAATAGTTATTTTAAAAAAAGTTGTTAATTTTATTACGATCAACTCTTCCTATTTCATTGACGTCACAGGGTGTCGCACTTTTCAAAAGAGATACAAAAAAGGGACAAAATAGGCGGTCTCGAAATATTAAATGAAAAGTGTGCCATTGTACGGTTAAGAGTTTGTCAGCTGTTGTTTACAAAATGGTTGGGTCATGACGATTAATAATGTGTTCAAGAAAAACAGCAAATTATGATTCATATTAAATATGGTACTTACACAGTTTTTGCAGTAATTGGGCAGTGGATATTACTATTACAATCACACAGTCTAGAGTCTATGGTAAATACACAGTTTTGATTCCACAGTATCTATACAGTTTACTGTTTCTTTCAAATATGAAATAAGCTTGTTATTACTGCGTTATTTCTGCAGTGTTTATTTATGACAATCCAGAGCTGGATCTTTAAATCGTTTAGTGGTGCGCTGAATCGAGGCGATCCAGTTCGGCGCACCTAGAAATTATTATATTTCAATCTTTAAACCAAAATGGAATGGGCGAATCAGCACTCCCAGTGGCGCGTTACTGGCGCGGCAATGGCACTTAACGAGTGACATTGCTGCGCCAAACCGGGGTGAACTGGATCGCCCCGATTCAGCGCACCACTAAATGATCTAAAGATTCAGCTAAGAGCTGGATCTTTGAATCATTTTAGTGGTGAGCCAGATCCGGGTGCACAGAATTTCAGCCAATCACAGTGCAGCATTTCATAAAATGCTGTGCTCTCATTGGTGCAAAGTTGGCTAACCCCGATCTGGCTCACCACTAAAATGATTTAAAGATCCAGCTCAGGAAAAAAACAGTAACTCTGTCAGACTGTCTCTCTGTACCAAAGGATATCGCTAACCGCTGAACCAATATGGTTCTTCTTCACAAGGTAGCTTCTTATTGGTTTATAACTATTTTCTGGGAGGGTAACACTTTTTCTTTTTAAATAAAAAATGGGTTGTTGAATTCAACCCCCCACACCTTCACATTTGAACCCCTAGAGGCCTCTAGGGGCAAATTCGATAGTTTTAGATAAAATAACTAAATTCTGCAAAAACTTAAAAATATGTTACTTTGTGAAAACCTTAGATTACCTATTTTTTTCTATTCATGCTAAACAAGGCCAATTTCTCAATCTCCCCGCAGGTGGTCAGTTAAGTGGGGGGCAGGGAGTTGGAGGGGGGGGGGGGTAACATATACAATGGTAGGATTTAGATAGGGTTAAGGCATTTAAATATTCTTAGAATAAAAGTTATTGAAACAAAGTTGCGCATTCATTGGATTATAAATTCAAATGTGTTTTTAGCTGAGGAAGCTCTCTTAACAATTGCAGGTCAGTATACTTTTTAATGCACCAATGGTAGGCCAATATGACGTCATTTGTATTGGCATAAAAAGCTTCTTTGTAGCCTGTAGGTGAATTTATGAAGTATGTGTCTACTTTCAACTAAATTATAATATGCAAACTAAAATCTTTTAATTCCGCATTTCAATTTACAACTCTAATTGAATAACTTTGATATATATTATTATACTTTTTTGTCATATTGTTTATTTCCTTCTTATAACCCAATTGTTATTGTGTTATTGGGCTTCTTCTAGCCCAATTGTTATTGTGTTATTGGGCTTCTTCTAGCCCAATTGTTATTGTGTTATTGGGCTTCTTATAACCCAATTGTTATTGTGTTATTGGGCTTCTTATAACCCAATTGTTATTGTGTTATTGGGCTTCTTCTAGCCCAATTGTTATTGTGTTATTGGGCTTCTTATAACCCAATTGTTATTGTGTTATTGGGCTTCTTATAACCCAATTGTTATTGTGTTATTGGGCTTCTTCTAGCCCAATTGTTATTGTGTTATTGGGCTTCTTATAACCCAATTGTTATTGTGTTATTTGGCTTGTGGCATAATTTTAAACAGTAAAGCTACTCTTTATGTCTTCCCTGTCCAAAAATTATGTCGTTATTATGTAAACATATGTATGTAGTTATAATATCATTAGACTATTGATAAGACGGTATTATTTATATCCGCTATGAATACTTTTTATAAAAGACACTAGCGGCTTCGCCCCTAGCCTCTAGGGGCTTTTTTCCCAAAGAGGTAATTAGGAAACAAATTTAAATAAATAAAATTAAGTACTACTGGTGCTGCCAGTAGTTTTATGTGATGAACTAACTTTCCCATAAATAAAAAAAGGGGGGGTATTTTTTTGTTTTGGGGGGGTTTGTGGGTGTCCCATCCCCAAAGAAAATAGCCTAAAACCACAACAGGACCAGCAGATATATTCCCTGAAGAGTAGAATCCGATCGGTTCAGTGGTTATTGTTGATATTATATCAGCAACAATCCAAGGAATGGGGGAAAATTGGAATGGTTATTACTCTAGTCCCCTTCGTTTTATAATAGTTTATTCTTATTAGTTGGCGTAACAACTCGGGACTTTTATGTTCATTGAGTTGAGTATCCAAACGTTTGAATTATAATCTGCAGAGGGGGTAATTATAATTGTAAATAAATTTATCGGCCATCCCTGCAGATCCCTGAATTAGTGATCGTTCGAATAACAATTTTGACAGTAAACAACATAGTTCGTCTTATTTATCAAGGTTATTTGTTAAATAAGCTTCGCTATACTGCTGCCATAATGTTCTATTTATATCAAATTAGAAAAAATATAATCATTTTTGAGTTTATAGGTAACAAATTTTAAAAAGTAGGAGCTTATTAAATAAAACAAGGATGACAACATCCATAAAAGCGAAGCTCTGAAACAATAGGACAAGCGGACATTAACACTTGTATAATGTCAGACCTGAATAATCAGATTGTAAATGTATAAGAGTCAAAGCAAAATTGTAAGTAAATTTGTTGAAATACTGCTTGATACAGGATAATTTTTATGGACATACTTACATTTTTAGGACTTGATTATAAAGTTGCTTCGCTTGTTACATTATACTTTGTTGTCCCAGGAATCAATATATCAAAAATTAGATCAATCCGATGATTAGATCACATAAAAATTAGTTGTTAAAAATGTAAAAAATCATTATGTTTAAAATGGACGTACGGACATTCTGGTAATGATTATAGTGTTGCTACGCTTTCTAAATCGTACCTAATTACTAAAGGAATCACCATGCAAAATTTTAAAAAGATAGGACAATTCTAACATGCCTAAATTAACAAAAAAGCTATCCGTTACGGACGGACGGGCCGACTCTAATTATAGAAAAGCTTCGCTTTTAAAAAGATGACAAAATTAACATTAATGGCCTTCTCCTTTTCTCACACCCCTAGTGTATTGCTGTGCACGCCACTGTTACTGTTGTCCTACAATTAAATTTCTAAGTAGCAATGGTATAATGTGAACCGCTATTCATTAATACAATTAGTCCATCTGTCCGCATGTAATAACGGATGTAATTACAATATACAAAGGTGATGTATATATATCAGGTTTTCAATATTGAAAAGGTTTCGTGATTTTTCATTAAAATATATTTCATTTTCCAGTATGGCTTCGAAACCATTAATTATTCGCTGGATTAGAATTGGTTCTAAGCCATATACTGCAAATCGTATCGTATTATTGACAATTTTTCACAAACAATAAAATTCGGCACCTCATACAAAACTGGAATCAATTTTAAAATTTAATTCTACTCCCCGTGAAAAGACGTCTATAATACGATGCTATTATGCGTTTGATAATACTATTTCCGTCTTCTATTTAAGATAGACGCCTGATTTATGTTAAGTTCTAACACTCTACTCTACTTTTTGTTCCTTTGTTCTTCCTTCTAATTTTAGAGCTTTGATTTTATGCATGTTGTCATTCTTGTTTCTCAATGTTTTCTCTATTATAGAATACTACTGGCAGCTTCGCCCCTAGCCTATATGGGCTTTGCCCCAAGAGGTTTAATCAAACCAATTTTTCGTATTTTTCGTAGATTTAAAAAAAATTGGGGGGGGATTTTTTTTAGGAGGGGGGGATTTTTCATTTTTGTGGGGGGTTGGGGGTGTCCAACCCCCCAAGAAAATAGTTATAAACCTTCCCGGGAACTATGAGAAGCTACCCTGTTAAGAAGAACCCGATCGGTTCAGCGGTTAGCGAGATCCTTCGCTACAAACAGACAGACAAACAAACAGACAGACAAACAGACAGGCAGACATCGTTCTACTTTGTATTATAGATTGAGGATTTTTACTTTAAATGAGTTTTTTTAAAACTGGTATAATTTTCTTCAACTTTATTATCAAAAAACTATTGTAAAATTTAAGAATAATAATTTTAAAATCAATATTTTAATAATTATACTATTATTTATTTCAAAAGTAAATCTACTCCACAAGACTTTCTCATCCCTAGACATATTTGTTATTTTCAAAATTATTATTTTTGTATAAAATGTTATTGTTTTAAAGAAAATGAAACCAATAAAAGACCTATGAAAAGCTGTCACTGTCAAAGAGAAACCTACCCAGTTCAGCTGTTAGCAAGATCCTTCAGTACACACAGACAGACATCCTTTTACTTGTTGCTTCGCCCTTGCCTCTAGTGAAGGGCGAAGCAATTAGAACAACTAATTGATCATTTTTTGAGATCAGTCTTTAGCTTCATACAAAAAATCTTGCTACTTTATATTGTACTAGTGGCTTCGCCCCTAGCCTCTAGGGGCTTTGCCCCAAGAGGTATAATTACATCTTCTATTACTTACCCAGCAGAACGGATCACAAATTTTCGCACCTACCCAGCAGGAAAACATTTTGCTATTAAATTCACGAAATTCGTAAAATTCGTAAAATTCGTAAATTTCGTAAATTTCGTAAAATTCGTAAAATTCGTAAAATTTGTAAAAAAAAATGGGGGGGGATTTTTTTTGTTTTTGGGGGGGTTGGGGGTGTCCCAACCCCCAAGAAAATAGCTTAAAACCACCGCAGGACCAATAGGTACATTCCCTGAAGAGTAGAGCCCATTCGGTTTAGCGGTTACCGAGATCTTAAGCTTCAGACGGACAGACGGACAGACAGACGGACAGACAGACATCGTTCTACTTTGTATTATAGATGATTGCTCTTGTTAAGCTTTAAAATAAATGTTTACTGAACTATTTTATCAAATTTATTGTCATAATTTCCCTATTTTATTTTTGCTATAAAAAAAGAATTTTTAACAAATTTTAAAAGATTTATTTTCATAATTTTTGTTAAGCTTTCGTGACCATTTCAGCAATTTTTAACGCCTTTACTTCAAATAATAGATTAAATGTTTTAGAGGAAGCAAAACTAGAATTTAGTTATCCCAAATATTTGAATTTTACAAAGTTATAGAGCAAATAGCCGTGTGTTTGTTGATAATGGCAGCTAAAGCCACAACCCGGCAGCATTGCCAGTCAGATTTTGAATAATCCTAAATACGAATAAAGCATCATTCCGTTCAACGGTATTATTTTAATTAAATTACAATTTTTCAAAAGTCTAAAGATAACTCTAATATTAAAGTGCGCAAATCAAATCCAATTATAGTTTCCATCCTAAAGCAAATTATAATTTAAAACCTAAAGGCTAAAAGCACCAATTTTATAAGTGTAAAAAGAAGAGTAAAAGTATACAGGATAGTAAGATTAGGTAAATGAGCACAAAATTTGTTATAGTCGCGAAGTCTTGGTTGAAAATGTAATTGATTTCAAATGTCGGATTCTATTAACATTATACAAAATTTTTTAAGCAATAACAATTCTCAGAGTAATTATAAATAGAATCTATAATTAGCATACCCGAAAGAAATGCGACTATTTATAGCTGACTCAATACACGAACGAAATTAGTACATATTTCAACCAATATTGTATCAAAAATTGAATTTTTAAAACCTTCATAAGTTAAAAATAGACGTGGGGAAAATTTTTTTTAAAAAATTTTTTAGGTCGGAGCCGAAGCCGCCAACATCACAGACGGCTTCGCGGAGCCGGAACCGGAGCCGCACTAAAATCAAACGGCTCCGCAACGCTGGTTTCTCTCTCTAGATTATCTCTTTTAGGAATAAGTAATGAGTATAAGCTATTTTATTTTACTATTTTCTATTCTTCCTTTATCCCTAGTAAAAAAAAACATAAAATGTTTGATTTTTGCAAAGGCGAAAAAATAATAAAAGGATCTATCAACAATTTGGATTTTTTTGCCTTGCAATTTATCTTTTTTGTTATTGTATGAAATAAGTGTTATAATAAAACAAGGATGACAACAACCATAAAAGCGAAGCACTGAAACGGTAGGACAAACGAACATTAACAAACATAATAATCAGAAAATAAAAGTATCGAAAAAGTCGAAGCAAAATTTAAGTAAATTTGTTGGAAAACTGCTTGATTCAGGATAATGTTTATGGACATACTTACATTTTTAGGACTTGATTATAGAGATGATTCGCTTATAATATTGTTCTTTGTTGTCCCAGGAAGCAATATACTAAAAATCAGATCAAACGGATAATTAGATCACATGAAAATTTGTTGTTAAAAAAGTAGAAAAATTAACATGATATAAATGGACGTACGGACATTCTGGTAATGGTTATAGAGTTGCTACGGTTTCTAAATCGTTCCTAACTACTACAGGAATCATCATGCAAAATTTGAAATCGATAGGACAATTCTAACATGCTTAAATTAACGAATAAAAGCTATCAATCTCGGACGGACGGACGGACGGACCGACCCTAATTATAGAAAAGCTTCGCTTTTAACAAGACTGTGTATGGCCATAAAACGGAAACATGAAAATAAATTCAAGTAGGGATCTAAGGTGATAAGACAATGACCGATAAATTGATGTACATCCTTAATGATAATACACAAAATTGTCCCATCCGCACTCAACTAAATGACCAACCAATCAAAATTCAATAAAAGTACCCAAGGTTTTTAAGCCAACGAATAAGAAAACGTTATAATAAGACTTTGGAGACTAGTACAATAAACAGCCTAATGTTCCCTCCCTCAGTGTTTATGGTAGCGGCCGCAGTTTATCAGCCGCTGCCCGAGTCCGGGTATTACGGCGGTGTGAACAGACGTGGACGAGTGTAGTTATAGAGAAGCTGTGCTTCTCTATATATCACCAAATAACAAACAGAATATAATTTGAGATGTTGATTTATTCAGAGCTCAAAAGATACTAATTTATAATACAACAAATGGTCAATGCATAGATTGGAATAATTAATACTAAATCAGAGGTTAAAGATATACATAAAACAATCATAATGGGCAATATTTATCCCCCATCCCTGAAAGGGGTGGGCAGAAGCAAGATAAATCAGATTAAACACAATAGGGTTGTCAAACTATAAATACTTTAATACAGGGGGGGTTCAAATGGCCCAACCTCCTACTTAGGGGAGATCTCTCGGACCGCCCACAAGTTGGAAGCGAAGTTACTATACACTTAGGGGCTTCGGGGTGGCGAATACCACATGTTATTGTGGAAAAGGAATTGTAGCTAAGAACTAATTGTAAACATATTAAAATTTTATGTTGCGATAATTACAGCACAAAGATTTGAGTTTTGATTTAAGAGTAGCTGCGTTAGTGCAAAACAAGCAGTAAACATTGGAACTATAATTACACTGGTCCCAACAATTTTTGAAGATGTTCCCTCATTCGTAGGACTCAATACTTTAAGACTTTTATTAAATCTGGATTGGATTATCACAATCTTTCCACCAATGATTTTAATCCACATTAGGGGTAATTTTGACTATCATAATTTGGGGTGTAAATTAATTTATCGTCCATTGTCTTATCCCTTGAGATACCTGAGCTGGATCTTTAAATCATTTCAATGGTGCGCCAAATCGGGGTGAGCCAACTTTCCACCAATGAGAGCACAGCATTTTACGAAATGCCGCGCTGTGATTGGCTGAAATTCAGCGCACCGCGATTTGGCGCACCATTGAAATATTTTAAAGATCCAGCTCTGTTGTTAAAAAGCAAACTTGAACACGATTAAAATGGTCTAAATAACATTTTTAAAACAAGGAAGAGATCATCAGTAAAAGCGAAGCTTCAGAAATCAGACAGACGATAAAAGAAACATTATCCTTACATAAAAGCTGTATGTCTGTTTGTACTGATGCATTTCACTAAACGCCTTACTTTACAACGAAGCTTTTCGTAGGTCCTGGAAAGGATTAAATCTATTTAAATCTATACTTCTAAAGAAATCCCACACAAAGCCAAAATTGTGTCAAAAATAATCCATGTGACGTAATCAAAATGAGGGATTATCCATCTCTTTTATAGTGGTTTTCTTCTCCTCTCATCCCCCTCATTTTATTACGTCACATGGATCGTTTTTGACACAGTTTTAACACAATTTGGGCTTTGTCAATCGCCCCTAGAAAAATAAACCCCACCACAATATACTATTTTTACTTTTTAAAAGCGAAGCTTTTCTATAATTAGGGTCAGTCGGTCCGTCCGTACGTCCGTCACAGAGAGTTAGCTCTTTTCGTTAATTTAAACAGGTTAGAATTCTCCTATCGATTCCAAACCTCACATGGTGATTCCTGTAGTAATTAGGTACAATTTAGAAAGCGTAGCAACTCTATAATCAATACCAGAATGTCCGTACGTCCATTTGAAACATGTCGACTTTTTAACTTTTTTGACAACAAATTTTTGTATGTTACAATTATCTGATTCTTCTGATTTTTTAAAAACTGATTCCTATTACAGCAAGGTATAATGTTTTAAGCAAAGCATCTCTATAAACAAGTCCCAAAAATGTAAGTATGTTCTTAAACAGTATTATCTATTTATGCAGTTTTGCAACAAATTTACTTACAATATTGTTTGTACTGATGCATTAATATTCTGCTAATTCAGTTCTAACAATCTACAAGTGTTAATGTTCGTTTGTCCTTCCATTTCAGAGCTTCGCTTTTATGGATGTTGTCATCCTTGTTTTTTCCAAAACTAAAATAAAAAATCAAGGTAAACATAATATTATTTTGAAGTTTAAAGATTTTGAGCCATCTTTTAAAATGCTAGAAGAACAATTGCCTGAATTTGCAATCGGAACTATCTATTACGGATTTACAAACAGACAGAACTTTAAGGTAGAAAAGCTTCGCTTTAAACAAGAAGCAAGTCTACAAACAATAATTTGCAACGCTTTATTGGAAAGCAAGAATAACATTTAGACGAAGTTAGGCAGCTTAAATAGGTTAACCCACAGTTTTCATCTTTTTAAAAGCGAAGCTTTTCTATAATCATTAAAAGCGAAGCTTTTCTATAATTAGGGTCAGTCCGTCCGTCCGTAACGGATAGCTTTTTTCGTTAATTTAGGCATGTTAGATTTGTCTGTCGATTTCAAAATTTTGCATGGTGATTCCATTAGTAGTTAGGTACGATCTAGAAAGCGTAGCAACTCTATAATCATTACCAAAATTTCCGTACGTCCATTTTAAACATGTTGATTTTTTTACTTTTTTAACAACAAATTTTTATGTGATCTAATCATCCGATTGATCTGATTTTTGGTATATTGATTCTTGGGACAACAAAGTATAATGTTATAATCGAAGCAACTCTATAATCAAGTCCTAAATATGTAAGTATGTCCATAAACATTATCCTGTATAAAGCAGTTTTTCAACAAATTTACTTACAATTTTGCTTCGACTCTTGTACATTTATATTCTGATTATTCAGTTCTGACACTATATAAGTGTTCATGAAGTAATTTTGTTTATTATCGTTGGTTGTGTATATATATCCATAAAAATCGGGCCACCCTATAGCATGACAGACAGAAAACCAGACAGAAAGGACATCAAATTGATGATCTAATTTTAAACCAACAAATTCAAAGTTAACGTTAAAGATGAATTAAGCAAATTATAGAAAAGCTACACAACATTAAATTAATAAACAAGGATGACAGCATCCATAAGTAGCGAAGCTCAGAAATTATGAATGTATATTACGAATATATTTACCATATACCAGTGTCATCCTATATATTTGATGAAATAGGGAAATGACGAAAACTTCAAAATCACGCAACCTTTAAATCACGAAAAATTAAAAATCTAGGAATCGATCTAGCACCACAATATATAAACAAATCTTAATGAAACTTGATGGAAATATGTAGACTATTAGCATATCCAATCCCTGATAATTTCAGCCGTAAATTTTGAATAGGAATTGAGAAAACAATAGAAAACCTAAAAATCTAAGAATCGATCTAGCACCCCTATTAATAAAAAAATCGTAATAAAACTTAAGGAAAATATGTAAAATGTAAATTTAAGCAATCCCTGAAAATTTCAGCTTATTATCTTAAAAAGGAGTTGAGAAAATCAGAAAAACATGGAAATGTAGGAATCGATCTAGCACCCCAAATGACAGACGGTTGGACAAAACAATGTATAGATTAGATGGGCATATGTTATAAGAATCTTCACTAAAAATTTCAGCTGTCTATCTTTTATAGGAGCTGAGAAAATCACGTTTCCCCCACTTTGTCTCAGACGGACGGACGGACAGACGGACGGACATTTCGAATTATAGAGTAGCTTCGCTACTAAAAAAGGGCTTTTTATTTTGAGAATTGAACAATGTCAATTATGACCATAAGTTGCGAAGCGAAAAAAAAACTCTTAAAGTATTAAACTTTTTGTTTTTAAGCAAATCTTGTTTTATTCTTATTTTAAACCCAATTAGCAATACATTATATATGACATTATATCGACGAACGTACAGACATAGACAAGTTGTAGAGTAGCTGCGCTGCAAGTAAGTTTTGCGCCTGCAGCAATGTTGTATTAAATCTAAGCTGACATAAATTATAGTTTGGATGGGAGTGGATAAAAAATATACATATATTAAAATGGGGATACAAATACTCAAACTTATCTATAATACAAAGTAGCTTGATGTCTGTCCGTCCGTCCGTCCGTCTGAAGCTTATGATCTCGGTAACCACTGAACCGATCGGATTCTACTCTTTCGGGAATATACCTACTGATCCTGTGCTGGTTTTAGGCTATTTTCTTGGGGGGTGGGACACCCCCAACCCCCCCCCCAAAACCAAAAAAAATTCCCCCCCATTTTTTTTTGTGGGAGATATCCTTTGTCCTTTTTTGTAGAAGATTCCCTTGGTCCTTCTTATTTTTTTTTTTTACGAATTTCACCTTAACTTTTTTTATCATCTCTTGGGGCAAAGCCCCTAGAGGCTAGGGGTGAAGCCGCTAGTTATACATAAAACTTTTAAATTTCGGATTTACCGAGGTTAAACACCAAATTATGTGCCCGAAATATTTTAAAGAAGTAATGGATTTGAATTTTTTTTTTTTTGGTGGGGGGGGGGGGTAAAGGAGGTTTATTACCCATTAAAACCCTTGGCAACGTTAAACCTGTTTGGATGCTATACAAAAAAATTTTAAAAGAAGGATTGACATATTTTGGTTAGGTTTGATTTTTAAAATGATGAAAGGTTTTCAAGTAAGACTAAGCAACGCGGTTGTTTAGTATTATTTAGTTGATTTTTTATTTGCAAAATATATGAAATTTTGTAGCAAGATAATATAAAAAAAAACATATAATTTCCTAACATTACGCTTGCCGTGGCCATATATGGACGCTTGAAAAGTTTTTTCTTATATTGTATTTTGATAAGTAGCTATTTTATCCATTATTTGGATATTTGCAAGAAAGATTATTTATTTGAAAGTATTTTTTGGCGGTTTGGTTTCATGAATAGGTGTGTCTTCAATTCCACACTTTTAACGAATAAATAAATCATTAGATCATCTACAATATATCCTTACTAGAGGCTGCGCCCCTAGCATCTAGGAGCTCTAATGAAAAGGGGTAAAATAGCATCAAATAGTCCAAAGCCATTCATGACATGCATGAAGCTTTCCTAAATTGGATCAGTGGCTGTATGAATTTTAAGCTACACATATAAAACAAGGATGACATCATCCATAAAAGCGAAGCTATAAAATCAAACGGTATAAAAAAACGAACACTTGTGTTTATGTCAAAACTTAATAAGGAAAATATTAATGTAAAAGTTTTTAAAACGTACACACCCTTATAACAGAAAAGCTTCGCTTTTTAAAAACCTTTATATAAAAGTACCAGGATGTATAATGTATGTTGTCTTAGCAATTATGGGCTACTATTAATTTTAAATTATATGGGAAGGGGGTGGGACGCTTTTGCTTTTGGGAGCGGATCCCTATAAATTGTGTGTGGGCTAGTAAAAACTTTGGGTATAGTCCTTTCCACGACATCCCTCCATAAGGGGCGATTCGTCGTATTTTTAAAATGGCTTTTTATTGGTTATTTTAGGTTAGGTTAGGTTATATTGTGTTAGGTGATTGTAATTGGCCCCGCAGGGTTAGAGCCCCCCGCAGGGGCTAGAAATAGGAGAAAAGCTACTGTGAAAAATACGAAGAATCGCTCCTTATGGAGGGATGTCGTGGAAAGGACTATACCCAAAACTTTGTTAAAACGGAAGTAGGTATATTCCCTGAAAAGCAGAGAGTTCGGTTATTGAGATCTTTAACTAAACTATAAGCGGACAGACAGACAGACAGACAGACAGACATAATAACTGAATTTCGTCGATTTTTCAAGCAAGGACATCCAAGCCTTTTACCCAAACACCTAAAATGCCCCTTTCAGTAATCCCTGCCTCCATCTCAAGTGAATGGAGAGAGTCGGGTATGTTGGTATGCCCAAAATCAAGTACCCCCTTTAAACCCCCCTTTTAAAACATTTATAAGGCAAATCAAAATGTACCTCTACCTATAGACGTCCAAGCTATTTTTTTTTTTGGGGGGGGGGAGTAAAAATTTTAAGGGGGGGAAGGGTAATTCGTATTTGGGGGGGATAAAATGGAGATATTTTTTTTTTTTTACCCCCCCCCCCAAAATTTTTACCCACAAAAAGAGGACTGAGCTGGAAGGTCCACGGAGAAGGGGTGATTACCCCCCCACCCCCAAACAAATTTACCATCCAAACAGATTTCAGGAGGGTTAATAATCAAAAAGCAAATTTTCCATCAGGGTAAAAACATTTTTATCTATTTTTATTGGCAGTTGTCGGTTTAAAAATTAAAAATGTATCCAAATGATAATTGGCTCACCCACAATGAGTGTTTTGAGCTATAAGATAATAGTTTAACAATTTGTAGTTATTCACGGATAGATGTTAAACATATGTCATGCTTTACAATATTAATTTGTTGTTTTTGATGAAGCCACAAATCAACTTCAAAATCTATTAAATTAAAAAGATCTCAATAATTAGGAAAATGAATGTTTCAATAATGATAAATAAATAGATTTCAAACATGATATTAAAAATTACACAAATTTACAAGCATTTTTATTTCGAAAATGTTTCACCTAGCGTGTTAATTGTGAACTAAAGTGTTGATCTTAATAGGCAGATAAAAGAGAGGATTAAGGCTATAATTTATTTGACTTGATAACAATTAAACATTTTATTAAAGAGGGAGGAGACTTTAGTTTAAAGGGGTGGAGTTTCTAAAGATTATAAGAAGTGGTGGGGGGGGGGGGGTCTCGTCATCATTTTATAATGGTAAAGGAACATAGTTTTAAGGGGAGGGATAACTGGAAATGTCAGGATTCTTTATGACAAACTCACAATAAGGAGGTTTTTTTTATTATTATTACAATATTTTTAGGGTAAACAGAGAGGGGAGTCGGGTCCAATGTTAAACTAAGAGTGTTCAAACATTTTAACCACTAATTGTAATCTACAAAAGGGGTAATTTTGTGTATTAGCATAGGGTATGTACATCTTATGTCTTATCCCTTTAGATCCCTGTCTATAACCAGCCAAACTTCCATGAATTTTCCGTCCATAAGCAGAAAAGTGTTAGGTTTTCCTTAACCCATGGAGGGAGGGAGGGGACATTGGGTTGTTAAATACACTGGTACCCAAAGTTTTACAACCACTTTGTTTTATTCCTTGACTTAGAACATTGGTTAATTTCCCGCATTTTGATTGGACAGTTCAAAAATTGTAGTGTTCAAACGTTTCAACCAATAATTTTAATCTACAGAAGAGTATACTTGTTTTTATCATTGGGGATGTATTACAATTTATCGTCCATTGTCTTATCACTTAAGATCCCTGCTTGTGCTTAAACCCAATGGTTGACTTTCTTTCTCCTTTTCCTCTTTCCTTAGGTATTCATTTTCCTTTAACTTCTTTCAAAGATTGGGATTTTTTTGTAAACTTTTTACCAAAGAAATTTTGTACATCCCCAATGATGATACACAAAATTACCCCTTATATAGATTACAATTAGTGGATGAAATGTATGGAAACTCGACTTAATTAACCAACCAATCAAAATTCCATTAAAGTCCCCAAAGTTGTTGAGCCAACGAATATGAAAATTTTATATGAAGAATATCCCTGCATATTTGAAGAAAAAAATTTGCGCTTCGCGCCCTACCAAATGGTTTCTGCTTTTTATCACATTGTATATTTTGTTTTTATTTCTATAAAAACATGTGTAAACAACAAATATTTAATCAAAAAGTTATTTTATATAAAAAGGAAACAGCGTTGATATTTATCTAAGCCTTTTTCTCAACACTGTATGTCTGTCTAAATGAATAACTATATATGATGTCATATTATTTTCAGGATAAGTTTATCATTTTTTTGTGTACATACCCTTACAAAAAGACATGTTTTCTTATGGCAATTTTCATTAAAAACCCTTAAAACTTACTACACTCTATATTCCTAACTTGATAAAATACGCCACTCTTGTTGTCTTTAATTAATTTTAGTTCAAAGGGGGAGTAAATATTTTTAGGTCCGCTTCACGCACCGCCCTTATAAATCCTTGGAAACACCACCTAATCAAAAATTAACAGAGTTTTAAAGTGCCATTTAAAATGGTTGGGTTTGTTGATATAAATTTTTAGCTTCTCTATAATTCACTGTGGCTGTCAGTACGTAATGCTAAGGGGGAAATGTGATTTTTTCAATTGCAATTAAAGATAGAAGGCTAAAACTTAATGTTAACATTCCCATCATTATGGAGTATAATTAACTATTAAAAAATAATGGAGGTTGGTCTGCTTTTGGCTATTTTTGTATCTTTTAAATTTCGAGTATCATCCTTGTTGTCATACAATAAAGAAATATTTAAAATCAGTTTTACATATTAGGTTAATTTTTGGTAAATTATTGCCAAAGTAAGTGTTTTTATCTCCCCCCCCAAAAAAAATTTTTGAATGGGGTTATTCATCCTTCCTGCTGAGATTTTATAACATCCCCTTCCACCCATGTTTTGTGGTGGGGGGGGGGGGGGAAGGTTGAATTATCTTCTGTACTTTTTTTTCGAAGATGCTTTCTAGCTCCCTTCCCTTCGGTCATTGCAGGGTAGGGAGAAGGGATGGGGGAGATGGGGAAAAGAGATGGGGGGGTGGGGGAAGAGATGGGGGATATAAATGGAAAATAGGGATGGGGAAAGGAATAGGGAAGAAGGGATAAGGACTAGAAGGCACATAATCAAATAATCCCACCCCTTAAAACGCCATTTTTTAAAATTAATATATATAATCAAAATGCCCCCCCTAAAGCAAAGTGCCCCCCGGGGCACTTTGATTTAGGGGGGGGGGGCAAAATTTTACAAAATCTTCAAAATGCCCTCCCCCCCCCCTAGGCAAAGTGATTCGCACGCCACTGAGGTATTTCATGTAATGAAATCAAATAGGCATACATTTGTATGCCAAACAATATTCATCACTAAAAAAAATATATAAATTATTTTGTTATTTCAACATTATATATGATATTTTTTAAGATGTTTGTCCCTGTCCATAGAGTTATGTGCAACCCAGCATTATCATTACATTGGTATTTTTCCTAGCTCCCTCGTAAACAACTGCACGCAAAAATTGCAGTTGAGATTTCGACGCGGCATTTGGCCAGTGCATGCGCTTATGCCCTTATTTGGTATTTCAAGTATATTGAAATGAATGGAAATTTTCTCTAATGTTTTGCAATGAACGTGATTATTTGTAACTTATAATTTTTATAGTTTTACCTTGTTTTTATCTAAAATTCATCTTTTTATCAATTTTAATCTTATTATATTTTCAGATTTTTTAAATTTTAGTAGGGCAGATATTCTATATTTCACTTTGTTAGTCCGTCCGACAGTCCGTTATGCTGTGAGGAGGAAATGTGATTTTCTCAGCTACTATTCAAGGTAGACGGGTGGTTATTTTTATCAAGATTCCTCTTATTAGTGAGCATCCAGTATGTAATTTACTTTGTCCTTCGGTCTTTCAGTCATGTTATAAAATATAAATGTTAAAAAAAATACGTGCAAAGGTTTCGTGATTTTTTCAATACATAATTCTTGATTTGAACATGTGCTCTTTAAATCATCTTGTTTGTATTCCCATCCACATGATTTTTTAACTTCACTACTTTTGGATATTGTCATCCTTGTAAATATCAAAGCTACTCTACAAGTTGATTTCTTGGCTTGTTGTATTTGTTTCTGTGTGAACAATTAATATCTTTGAAATATTCTTTCCTTTAATGAGGGTCCTCTCTTTAATTATGTCATAAATGTCAGTACCTCCACATTAAGCATCCAATTCCAGGATTTTAAACAAATTTCTCGTATTCATTGATCATTCGAATCCGGTGGATAGGAACCGGTTCTCATCCATACGGAAAAAAACTATGTCTAGCATCGTATTATAAACGGCTTCTACGAATATAAAAATGTACAATCATAAGATTAAAACCAGTTTTTTTTAGCCCGTGCCTTCGGCACCCCGGGACAAAAAAACATTCTATACCCGCGGAAAGCAGTCTATAATACGATGAAAGAAATAACTATTAACTTTTTTTAATATGCGACAGTTTGTCTAATTTGTTAAGCTTCGCTTTTATGAAGTTTGTAATCCTAGTTATAGTTTTTAGTAAGGATCTTAAGGAATAGGACAATATACAATAAATAAATATACCCTACCGATTATGAGAGGCAATATTACCGCTTTTGAAGATTAAATTATTATTAATGAGGATGCTTTTTTTTGTAAATTTTATATTTTATGTATAAAAAAAGCTTAAATAGCATTTACAATATGATCACAATAATTAAAATTTTTTTAAAATTATTACATGTACTCAATCACATACAATAAGTCATTTTCATTATCAAGCTTTAATAGTTGCGCAGATACTCTACATATACCTATTGTTTGTCTGTACACCCATCTTCAAGTTATTATCAGTCTTCAGTCTATACTAACATCCCCCTAAAGTTTGAAATTAGAACGGCATAGCTACCCTTTTTACGCCCCCCCCCCCCACTTTGATAGATCCCCCCCCCCCTCAAAAGACCAAACTCTACAATAACTACGCAGTTTATTTTTCTATTTTGTCATTATTTCTATAAGTTTTAATTAAATTTCTTGTTGTTTTATTTATGGACAAGAGTACTTACAAATCAAATTTATAGGTTTTTCTCAAAAAAAAAACGTACATAATTTATAGTTCTAAGTCAACATAAGCCAATATCCTCTCCCCCCCCCCCCCCACCCCCCCCCCCAAATAAACTTTGATAATTGGTCGACCTATGTCTTTCGTGAACTAGGAAATAAACAGTTGTCAATCATACATTTTATATAAAAATATCTTTGATGAAAAAAAGTATGAGATTTTAATTATGAATAAAAAATATTTTCCTTCATACTTTTGCACCGGATTAAAAGAATTAATTTAGTTAGAAATTATATAGAAATTGTCTACAGGTACAAAAAGGAACATCAAAGTTAATCTGTATTTAGAAGTCCTCTAGTACTAAGAAAAAAAATTACTAATGAATGTTTTTTTCGTATCCGTGGACAACTGTCTATAAACCTACACATATTTGCACCGGTAAACATTACAGTTTTATACATTTTTTATAATTGAGAAACAAAAATGAGATTAATGATAGAAATAAAGCTTTTGTCAATGATTCTTAAATCATAAAAAAGGAAGAGATTTGGTAATCAAGGAACTAAGGACTCTTGAGCTGGATCTTTAAATCATTTTAGTGGTGAGCCAGATCGGGGTGAGCCAACTTTCCACCAATGAGAGCACAGCATTTTATGAAATGCCGCGCTGTGATTGGCTGAAATTTGGCTTAGCCCGATCTGGCTCACCACTAAAATGATTTAAAGATCCAGCTTCGGTTTCATAATAGTGCGAAAGGGGGGGTGTCAACGCCCACCTTCCCAACTTTTCCATCCCCTAAAGATTTACAGCATCCTTTGCACGCTACTGCTTGGGATGATATAGTTTTAAAATTTAAAATTTATAAATTTGCCGCTAAAATATACCAATCATGTGGTTTGTAAAAATTCATTGCCACGTGATTAGCTCATTTTGGCGGCACTTTCAGATATTCAGAAATTCTAAATAAATCAGCTTTCTAGACAGCACAAACAGTTATGTTGAGAAAAAAAATATATATTTTTATAAATGCCTCAAAATACCTGTTCCTAACGGTCGCCCGAATATATATGCGATTAAAATGAATGTAGAATATACGTGGATATAACGACATAGGGAAAATTAGCGTCAATTTAACTTGCTAACATTGAAATCTTTTATTGGTCAATTCTTTCAACTTGTAGGGTGGGAGGGGATGAGGTAAAGGGATGGAAGTGGAGAATCGATAATTTAGCCCGTTTCTAGTTTCACTCTATTAGAGAAAATGAAAATTTTGTGTTAGATCCAAGTAATAATATATCCATTGTGTTAATACTTAATACCTTGATTACGGGATCTCTTCAATAATCACCGCCCATCTTTATAATAATAAATATTTTTTGGTCACCGGTAAACATTGTATTTGTACTATTTTTACAACATAGATTAAAAGAAAACAATTTATAACTAAATAAAATTAATTATATCACAATATTTGAAATTAGATCTATGAAATTTTGAATACATTAATAGTTGTTTCAAATCAATCTTCTATTATGAAGGTTTCGTGACTTTAATTCATTTCTTATAAAAAATAATCATTTTTCTAACTGGAATCACAATATAGTATATTCATCATTGTTTATATGTTATATATTTTGGGAGATTTGGATTTAGGGGCGTGCAAGTGTCAAAATTTTAAAAAGGGCACCACCTCCCCTTTAATTTAAAATCTTAGGGAAAGGCTCCATAAGAGGCTCTTTATAGTGCCTATAAAAAATACAAATGACCAATGACCCCAGTAAAAGTGTCGGACTGATTATGACATAAAAAATAATTAGCCAATGAGAGGCCACTATAAATTTTACCATTGGTCATTAATGGCCTCTCATTGGCTAATTTTTTTTTACGTCATAATCAGTCCGACACTATTACTGGGTTCATGACCAATGATTGGCTAATACACAGACTAAATTACCAATGGCAGGATGGTAGACATTTTAATTGACCAATGGTAGGCCTGTATGGCATCATTTTTATAAACACTATAAAAAGCTTCGTGGAGTTTCAAAATTTTCGATGCGCTTCACGCATAACTTATTCAGAAATTTGTGCACGGGCCTTAATAAATTTTTCATAGGTATTTTTCCAACTTAAGTTGATAACAAGAAAAAGAATATTACTTTTCTACGATACACTTATACCAAAATCAAAATAAAATTTTCTTACAAAGAAGCATAATTCTCATTGAAACAAGGACAATCATATTACATAGCAGCAAGCCTCTCTGTCATAATTTGTGACTGGTTTAGCACTATAGCAGCCTAAAAAAAGAAAAAAAAATATTAATATTTTAGATCAAGAATAAACAAGAGGTTAGGAGTTATAGCAAAGTAGAACAATAAATATTTATTGGGTATTTCAGATTTAAAAGCTAAAAATAAATTAGAAAATAACTTTAGGTTGCTGATCCTCAGGGCCAACAAAAAAGGAATTAATAACATATATAACTTTTAATATGCATATCAACTGTCCACAAAAAAAACATAATAGAAATTATAAATAATAATATAATTAAAGAAAGGCATGCTGAAGTGTAAATAATAAATAAATAAAATAAAAATTACTGAATTCAAACTATACATGGCAGTGATTGGAGTGCAGCTACTCTTTAGTGTGTGTGTGTATGTGGGGATACTCTGTGGTTCTCTGTTTAGTGGTAGCTCTTTACAGATCTCTTATCCTACACAAAACAATTACAACATTTATTTGATACAGGTCTGTATTCTAGGGAGTAAGGGAGGGGACAATGGATCGAATATTCAATCTTTAGGAGTCTCAGACTTTGGGGACTGGCTTAAAGGGAATGTGCAAGAATTTAGTAGTTTCTGACTGAGTTTGGGGGCTTGCGCAAGAAATGCCGTTACTCGCTATGATGTTAGTTTTGAATATATATAGTTTTGCAGACAGAGAGTAGTTCAAATATAAATACACGGCCCCCCTCCCATACTATATTTCACTCCGTTCATCCCCACCTCCTTTTTAAAAGTAGACGAGAAAGGGAAATGGAGAAGGGAGGTGGGGGAAATAAACAGGATAAAAAGGGGCAGGAAGGAGTGCAGGTCATATACTTGCCCATCCAGCTACACGCCTGCCTGCCCCTTTTTTCCGCGTTCACATCACTTGCCCCCAAATCTCTTTTCTCTTTCCCTGTCATCTGAAGAGATCCAGGGAGATATTTCTAGTAATTAATTACAGAATGGTTATGTCAGTCTGTAATACTGGTAATCTTATTTTCAAATGATTGCTTTTTTTCTTAGAACTTTTTTCTTAGTTTATGGTTTTCTAGATTTAATCAACAATCACTTTACAATTTCCACCATATTTACGGGATTATTCTGGTTTTCATGGCCTTTCTTCAAAAACTCTCAAATTGAATTAATTGCTCATTGTCCCCTCCCTTACTCCCTGTGTGCATTCCCTTCCACATCTCTCATCACATCAGCCAGGAAGGGAGGGGACATTGGCCTGTTAGTTAAACCAGTACCCAAATATTTATAATCATGTTTTCTGATTCGTAGGCTTGATACTTTATGTATTACTAGCGGCTACGCCCCCTAGAGGCATTTTAGGAGGTGAGAGTCGAATTTAATAACCCAATTTCTTATTTTAGATTTTAAAAGAAAAAGTAAAAAAAATTTTAATTTAATTTAAAAAATGCAAAAAAAATAAATTTTTTCGGGGGGGGGGGATTTTTCATTTTTTGGGGGGTTGGGGGTACCCAGCCCCCAAGAAAATAGTTAAAAAACCTCCCGGGACCTGAGAAGCTACCCTGTGAAGGAGAACCCGATCGGTTCAGCGGTTAGCGAGATCCTTCGGTACAGACACACAAACATCCTGTTACTTTAGTAGAAGGATATGGAATTATGATTAGCTGGTTCTTTAACTCAAGTGTTCAAACATTTCAACTCGATTGTCTTTTCGCTTAAGATCGCTAACATAGCAGCGTTTATATCATTAAAAAATATAAAAGATAGTTTTAGAAAGTTCTTAAGTTTTGTAGATTAAAACTATTGGTGGAATAGTTTGGACACTTATAGTTGGAACAACCCAATCAAGATTTAAAAAAATTACCTAAAGTTTTTAAACTGAAGAAAAAGAAAACATATCTATTTAACTTAAGGAAACAGTATAATTTACCAGGGAGTAAGGGAGGGGACAATGGATCGAATATTCAATTTTTAAGAGTCTCAGACTTTGGGGACTGGCTTAAAGGGAATGTGCACGAATTCAGCAGGTTCTGACTGACTTTGGGTACTAGCGCATCAATGCCCCGCTAACTAGCTGAGTTAGTTTTGAATATAACAGACAGAAAAGATGGCTGGTTTTAACAAATATTTTTTCCCAAGAAAATGTCATTTCATATATAGAAACTCTATTGTGATATTTATGTATTACACAATCTAAGAACTCCTTGAATTTAGGTTGCAGTTAAAAATATATGAGAAGGGTTGACGAAGTTCTAAACACGATTTTTCTAGTGATTAATTACAGAATGTTTACTACATTGTGATGTATTGGTAATTTAATTTTCAAATGAATGATTTTTTTCTTAGAACTAATTTTGTTCTAAATTATATTACCATGATCCCCTTACAATTTTTGTCAAATTTTTTGGATAAATCTCGTTTTCATTGCTTTTCAGCAAAAACTCTTATATTGAATTAATTGCCCATTGTCCCCTCCCATACTTCCTGATAATTTACAGTCCAATGTCTGCTCCCTTCCCTGGAAGATACAGATTTTATGTAATCATTTGCAGTTCTGATGGAATGATAATGTATGATACGTATTCAGAAGGGAATACACACAATTATAAGATTAAAGAGACAAGTTATTTTAAGTGGAATAGGCAAAAAAAAAGTAGAAAACTTTCACAATGTGCTTTTGGCCAAGCTTTAGTTTTATTTTCAGTATGGCTTCGAAATCTATTAAAATTTGTCGCTATTCGATAAAGTAAAAAAAAACCCAGCAGATTACAATACAATACATATTTTGAGCTGCATTTATAAAAGAAAAGAGTTGTATATTATTTAAAAAGAATTACAAAAACAGAGAATATATGATTCTAATATAACAAGACGAGCTATTTTTTCTCTTAACAGATTAATATTTGAAACCCAAGAATTACAATAGTTAAAGTTATAAAGCTTTGGGCAACTAGTTTTAACTTTATACATCTAGAAGCACATTGTGATGACTTTTTATTCAATTGTAAATTTTAATTAAAATATGCAATTATGCATATTGCATAAATCTTTCTGTTTAAAAATACTTATCCTTTTATAATATTTATTTACTATTTATCAAGAATTCGATTTTTTAGAAAAAAATTATTCTGTAAACAAGAATGACAACATCAAAAAAAGTTACACCTATCAGCTTTAAAATTTGCTATTTTTTTAGGGAAGTTAAAGTAAGCCACCAAATAAGCTTATTATGTACAATTAGGCAGACTGCCATTTTAGGCATTCATAGCTGCATTAGCTTGTTATTGCTTTTTTTGTTTAGCTGCAAACGTAGAAGTTCTTATATATAATTTATCCGCTGCAAATGCCGAGCCCTGATAATTATGAAAGCAAAATATTGATTTTTTTGTTAGTGATAAGGAACAAATTAAGTGTGGATGTTGTCATTCTTGTTTATTTTTATTTTTACAATTTGTAAAACTAAAATAAATATGTGCTTTTAAAATATATTTACTTTTATATAAAAGATATTTAATTTTTAGTAGCGAAGCTACTCTATAATTCACAATGTCCGTCCGTCTGTCCGTAATTAATGAATTGGGGGAAACGTGAATTTCTCGGCTCCTATTCAAGATAGATAGCTGGAATTTTTTGTGAAGATTCTTACTATATATGTCCATCTAAAATATACAATGTTTTGTCCATCTGTTTGTTATTTGGGGTGCTAGATCGATTCCTAGATTTTTACGTTTTCGTGATTTTCTCAACTCCTTTTCAAGATGAAGGGATGAAATTTTCAGGGATTAATTAATTTTATATTCTACACATTTTCACCAAGTTTTATTAATATTTTTTTATTAACTGGGGTGCTAGATCGATTCCTAGATTTTTTAGGTTTTCGTGGTTTTCTCAATTCCTATTCAGGATTGACGGTTGAGATTATCAGGGATTGAGTATGCTCATGTTCCACATTTTTTCATCAAGTTTCATTAAGATTTGTCTATTAATTGCGGTGCTAGATCGATTTCTAGATTTTTAAGTTTTCATGATTAACTTTCATGCGTGATTTTAAAGGTGTGATGATTTCCCTATTTTACCAATATTAATATCTATTATATGACACTGCTTTATAATTTTTTTTCCTGATATACAATCATAATTTTTGAGCTTCGCTACTTATGGATGTTGTCATCCTTGTTTTAAATTAAATAACTTACAATTGAATATGGTCCTTAAAAAGATTCAAATATGGATGAACAACATTTTCAAAAATATTAAGATCCAGTGAAAAATAATTAGGTAAAATTATACTAATATCATCATCTATGTTTTTCAATAGTTTTTCATTAATTCTAAATACGTCAAACACATAAAGATAAAAGTAAATCATAAAGAAAATGAAAACAAAACAAGAAATTATGTTCAAAATTAAATTTAACTTTCCTTGTTATTTAAAACTAATTTCTTTTTCAATTCGAAATCATAAAAAGTAGAAATTTTGGTCAAATTAGGACAAAGTAAATCTTATTAACAATTAAATTTATGGATTTTTGTTTCAACCAAATATAAAAAAGTTCCAAATTTGACCTGCTTATTGAGTATACATAATTTATTGTAGCCTTTTGGGCTAGAAAGCTAAAAGTCTTGAAAAAAAAATTAAATCATATTGCATTTTGGGCGCAGCATAAAAAAAAATAACAAAAAGTGTATTCTAATGCACTTTTTAAAATTTAAAAATCAAAATTGCTTGAAAATATATGCAGGGCGACCACTCCAAAACCAAAAAAATATAGTATTTTTATAGTATATTTTTTTTATTCATATAGTATATATAGTATATTTTTTTTACTCATATAGTATGATATAGTATCGTACTTTGAATTATTTAGTAATACATAGTATATACATCATCAATAATAACTCAAAGCAAAGTTGTTATTAAAGCAATTTAACATATAAGGGGGGGGGGGGAGTTTTGCCACTTTCGCTTACTCTGTGATTATTAGGCTAGGTATTAATGTGAGACTATAGGTTATATGGGATAAAAGTTTACTTTTGGGTAGTATTTCACGTATATTTAATCATTTTTGGATAGGTCTCCAGGTTCAGGTGCTGCAGGCTAGCTGGAAGGTGGTTTCTAGACAAGTAAAAAAAATTCAAATTTCTGTTTGAAGAGTTAGAGATCAACTTATAAAACAGAATAATCATCTTTTTGGATGTTATTAACATATCTGAAGAAAAAATTTAAATAGGCCTCCAAGTTCTGGTCTTGAAGGCCTCCAGGTCCACTCTGGACAGGTTATAAATAATTTTTTTATTTGAAGAGTAAGAGGTCAACTTATAAAGCAGAAAATGCATCTTTTTGGATGTTATTAACATTAATGAAGAAAAATTAAAATCGACATTCAAGTTCTGATTCTGCAGGCCTCCAGGTCCACTCTGGACAGGTAAAATTCAAATTTCTTGTTTCAAGAGTTAGAGGTCAATTTTTTAAACAAATTATGCATCTTTTTGGGTATTTTTTTTAAATATTTGAAGAAAAAAATGACATTTAGCCTACAGGTTCATGTGCTACAAACCCGCAGGTGGACTCTGTACAGGTAAAAATCAAACTTCTTATTTGAGCAGTTTATGGTTTATTTGTTAAAAAATGAGCATATATTTGGATGTTATTTATATATTTGAAGGAAAAAAATTGGCCTCCAACAGAGGCGTCCAAGTTTATTTTTTTTTTTTTGGGGGGGGGGGGGATAATTTAATAATGTAAATAAGTACCTAACTAATAATAAAGTACTAAAAACAATTTCATTCCTATACATGAAAACAAAATAATCAACCCACAAGCGTTGCTAACTGATGAACCAATATGATTCTCCTTTAAAGTGTAGCTTCAAATATGTCCTGGTAAGGTTTTTTAACTAGTTTTGAAGAGGGTATTTGATATTTTGATAATTATTGAAATGTTTGATTGATCTATTTTATGGAAGGTAGACAATCATTTTTGATTTAAACATTTTTTTCATAATTGGGAAAATGTTACTTCTTTAAAAAGGCATTGATAGGACACACCCAGTGCATTGTTTAATTAAAGGGCCATTGCAAACTATAACACGTGTTTTTAATTTTTATCATGATTAAGAACAGTTTTTATCTGGTGGAACAGTCTTTTGATTTTGGGCAGTGGTAAAAAATTTTGAAAGTGGAAGTAAAAAAGCGCGCGAAGCGCGCCAGAACTTTTTAGGGATTATTCATTCTGGGTAATTTTTATATGTGGGGGAATAAGATGGAAAAAATTTTGGGGGTGCCAGCACCCCCAAATTCGTTTGGGGGGTGGGGGGGTAATCACCACTTTATTCCCCCACCTTGGATGTTCTTGCCCTCCAGGTAGACTCTGGACAGGTATAAAATCAAAATTTTTTATTTATGAAGTTAAAGGTAAGTTTATTAAACAACATAGGCTTAGTTTTAGATGTTATTTATGTATTTAAAGAAAAAATGACAATTGAGCTTCAGGTTAAGGTGCTGCAGACTTCCAAGTGGACTCTGGTAAGGTAAAAATCAAAATTTCTTATAAACATCTTTTTAGATGTTATTTACAATTTTACATATCTGAAGAAAAAATACAATTGCTCTCCAGGTTCAGGTGCTGCAGACCTCCATGTGGACTCTGTCCAGAGAAGACTTGGAGACCTACAGGACCTTAACTTGATGGCCGATTTTAATTTGTCCTTCAGATATTTTAATATCATCTAAATAGATGCATATTCTGAACTCTAACTATTCAAATAAGAAATTTTAATCTTTTACCTGTAGAGCTTTATGTATTTTTGTACTATCACAGTTAACTTTTGATAAGTTATTGAAGGTTAGGTTAGATAAAGGTTAATGATTGCCCCGCAGGGGCTAGAAATAGGAAAAACCTACAGTGAGATATAAGACAAAACGCACCTTAAGAGGCGTTGTCACAAAACTGACAATATTCGTTTTTTGTTATATAAATGTAATATCATATAGTATATATAGTAAATTTTGGTCAAAAAAAGGTAATATTATATAGTATATATAGTAAATTTTTGTCATATAGTATGATATAGTATCCACATTCATCCTATATAGTATAAATAGTATATATAGTATGCAGTGGTCGCCCTGTATATGGTATACTTTTTATTAATTTCATGGAATAAACAGAATAATTAAAATAATTGTCTTGGTAAAAAAAAACTTTAGATAAAAGAAATATATTTTCAATGGCATTTGTCATTTTAAAAATTATTTTCTGTTGAGATAAAAAAAAGAAGTAGGATTTTTAAAAAAGATTAATGACCAACACCCAAAATGTATTTGGATTTTTTCTTTAACTTTCTTTGAGTGTGTTCTTAATTCAGGGTCATTATATTTCACCTGGATTTTTTTCTAGTGTGGCTTGGAAACCGATTCATATCCGCTGGATTAGAACCGGTTCTCAGCCGTAGAAGTAAAATCATGTATAGCATCGTATTACAGACATTTTCCCACAAAGACAAAAAAATATAAAAAACTTACAACAGATACCTACCAGTTTTATTAAAACTAGTTTTGGATCTACTGCAGTTCACGGTAAAATATTGCTGGTAACGAATATTTCCAAAAACCTATGAATTTTAAAGGCTGCTAGCTGCCAAACGGCTGAACATACAGATCATACCCGCACACCATTTTAAGCGGAATAAGAAGGCCTACAAATAATATGGAATAGCAAAGATCCAATGATGCACAGGGAAAGCTTCACTGAAGAAAAAACGCGTGAAACAGGTCTTTTTCGCGCATTTCTCTGCACTGCGAGATAATTATGCATTATTGATTTATGGCTATTCCAGATTACTTGTAGGCCTTCTTATGCCGCTTAAAAAAGTGTGCGGGCATGATCTGTACGTTCAGCCGTTTGGTAGCTAGCAGCCTTTTGAATTAATAGATTTTTGGAAATATTCGTTACCAGCAATATTTTACCGTGAACTGCAGTAGATCCCTAGTTTTTATCTTTTATTTTAATATCTGCGGAAAGCTGTCTATAATATGATGCGATAAAATAACTAATCACACCTGCTGTAGCGCGTCAGTATCCGGTAGGATGGCTTTTAATTTTCTCTGCGTGGTTGCTATAGCTTTTCCATTCAGAACTGAGATATACATCAATCATAAAGTAGTTATAACAATGATTACAATATTTATTAAAGCTAAGCTTAATAGCATTTTATCTAATAATAATTTGTCCAGTATATTTCAGGTAATTTTTCAAATGTTTTATGATATTTTCTAGGTTGACCCTTACCCAATATAACCTAACCTAACCTGACCTAAAGTAATACTAATATGCAAATGAATTAAAATCTCACCCTCTTTATTTTCAATTTATTACTATTAACTTTGAATAAAACCTACAAAAATGATATTTACCTAAAGATACTTTTATAGTATAGGTCTGATCAGCATCCACTCCATGGAACACGAAAGTTTTCCTACAAAAATATTTTATTTAAATTCTAAAAATTTATGAAAATTTTCTGTTATTTTGTTTAAAATTATGATGTAGTTCTAAACCATAACAAAATAATATAGGATAAATATAGCTTGAGATATATCCAACCGCCTGGACTAAAATGGTGTTCCTTTATAGAAAGCTTCGTAGCGGTCCATGGAAGATTTGTAACAAGTCGTCCTTGGAAAAAATCTTCCTTTTTTTTACTTTTTGAAGCTAAGATTTAAAAATGAGGGTTGAATTACCACCCCCCCCCCCCCCCCCTCCCCTAGAAACCTTTATTGGTATTGCCACAAGTAAATAAGAAGAGTAAAACAATGCTTAAAATATCCAGAAAAAAGACGGGTTCTAAATTTATCTTGAAAAGGTTGCGTGATTTGAAGAAATACTTTACCTGGGAACTTCTTCGGCCATTTTGGATCCGGGTTTTCGGAAATAATTGAAGGAACTAAATAAAAAAAAATAGATAATTTAACATTCTTAATTTAAATTAAACAATAAAATTAACATTTTCTATAAACGTTTTAAATAAGATTTATAAAAAATATTTATATCTTTTAGATATAATGATGGCTTTTTCCAATGGTGAAGGGGAATAACACTTCAAATTTAATTTCTTTTGGGATGGGATTATAGTGCTCATACAAACACCCCCCCCCCCCCTATGTTCACTTTTTGTAAATAAAAAAAAGAAACTTACTTAAACAATTGATCATGGTCGTCGTGATTGAATATGATAACTTCTACAGAATCCTAAAATGATATATTCTAATGACTTCAAAGACATAACTTCAATTAAAAACCCCTCTATGCATATTTCTGTATCTTTTATAAAGGGGCTTTTATTTATCTATCTAACTATGTATCTATCTATCTATATACCTTATCAGCCCTAGGAGTAATTTGAACAGTATAGAGGGAGTGGAGAGCTATAATCTTGCTACCTGTCTGTCTGTCTGTCTATCTATCTATCTAACTATGTATCTATCTATCTATATACCTTATCAGTCCTAGAAGTAATTTGAACAGTATAGACGGAGTGGAGAGCTATAATCTTGCTACCTGTCTGTCTGTCTATCTATCTATTTATATATCTAACTATGTATCTATCTATCTATATACCTTATCAGTCCTAGGAGTAATTTGCACAGTATACAGAGAATGGAGAGCGCTAATCTTGCTCAAAACAGTTGCAGCTAAAAAGATGAAATAATTAAAGTGATTTTATATCGCCCTTTTGATTTCTTTCAAGCAGATTACTAATAATTATGCAGTAAAATGCACTTTACTTTTTTATATATAACAATGGAGTCTTGTTGTTTTCTCTTCGCTTGCTATTGATAAAGTTGATGTTATGGATAAGAATACGGACTAGGAGATTTAAAGAGTAATTGTTAAAAACAAGAATATGTTTATTGGAGAGAAAATCAAGAAACCATTCTATATTGTAGTGTTATTAAAAGCGAAGCTTTTCTATAATTAGGGTCGGTCCGTACGTCCGTCACAAACGGATAGCTTGTATAGTTAATTTAGGCATATTAGAATTTTCCTATCGATTTCAAAATTTGTGTGGTATCCGCCTAGGGTAAATGGCAGACACCAGAGTTCGAATAAAGACTACGGCAGTGTGAACAGACGTGGACACCTTACTATAGAGAAGCTACGCTTCTCTAGCATTCACTAGACAAGAATCAACATCTATTTCAGTTGTCACTTTATTGAAGGTTTAAAGGATACTAAAGCTATATACAACAAACAATAACTACATGGATAGGAATAAATGATCATACCATAAAAGCATTATAATACATATACAATAGTCAGTTTGGGCAATCATGATTCCCCATCCCTGGAAAGGGTGGGGGGAATTAAGAATACAGTTAACCATAATATAAATACATATGGATTAGGAATAAAGATAGTTAAAGATAAATCATACAGTAAAACATAGATAATTGCAATGGTTAGGTAGATGGCTATCCCTGTCTGGGGCAGGCAGGATAGCCCATGGAGCAACACAATAGGTAGATAAGCATAGAGGGGTTGAGTGGTAGGTCTGGGTACTAAAGAGGGAAGGTTTGATGATTACTTGTGACAACAACAGTCTGTGTGGGGGTGATTCTATCAGGTGAGGGCAGGTTTAGATCCTTTATCCTCAGGGTTGAGGTGGTGCTGATAACTTGGTGGTTGAAGGGGAAGGTTCCGGTGCTTAAGATGGGAGAGGGAGGGGTAACACCCCTCCCTCCATTTGCAGGACAACTGAGAGATGAAATCAGTACCGTTATCTGACATATTTTCAGGTGGCTTTATAATTGTAGAATAACAGGATTTAGCTAGGTGCGTAGCATCACTATAATGTCTTGGTTTCTGCATGGTCCAGAGCTGCCGCATACCACAACTCTCCCCTCGGAAGGCTGGAGGGGTTGTCTGCACCGCCAGACTTCCGACAGTGGTTGCGGCCTTCAGTTTGTTGTCCTTGTGGAATGGGTCCGCCAGAATACCAGTTGCTGGACGGTGGTGGACTCCAGCCCTCCCCAGGTCTAACGGAATCGGCTATATCTGCTGGAGTAGCTGGTCCTGTTGGATATTCTGGCCGTTGGATGTGTACCTCTGAGGCCACCCTGGCAACCTCCAGGGGTGGCACAGCACATGAGGGGGCTTGGACCAACAGCCGCCTGGTATACACCTCTTCAGGTTTCTCCACTGGGCTGGTGGTCTCCATCGTGTTGGTCACCTTGCTGCTGGCAGGCTGGCTACTGGATGCAGGCGCAGTTTCTTCGCCCTCGGGGCTGGTCAGGTTCATTCGGCTTCCAGGGTCTCTGTCAACGCGGGCAGGTGGTGGTTGCCATACTGTAGGAGCGTTGCCTCCTTCAGGCTCATTCTGGACATTGGCAGGGTGGTGCATGGCAGTCCGACCTGCGGGGTAGGGAAAGGTAACAGTCCATCCTTTATGCCGGAGGCTGTCTTGGATCTGCAAGGGTGGCTCCGCTCTAGTTGGCTGGGAGACAGGCCCATCCACGGACACTGCTGCTGGTGGACTGGAGGCACAAGGCTCCGGATTTCCTCCCCTAGCCTGAAGGGGTCCAGGCACATTGTCTCCATCTTGGGTAGACATAATTGTTGGGGATCCTCTACTTCTATGGTTAGGCTCGGCACTTGGCGCATCTAGTTGTGTTACTCCCCAGGCAGCGGTCAAAGCTTCTTCAGTTTGGCTGGTAATGGCTGATACCCTGGCTCCTGGGGCAGATGCAGGGGGCGCAGGCAAGTTTGGCCCAGCCCAAACTTCCTGGTACACCAGTGCAATACAATTACCCTGGCTTGGTTGAGGGAGGTAGACAGCTGGATGCAGTTGAGGGTGAGGGACAGCTGGACTCTCCCTGCTGGCTGGGGGCTCTGGCTGGCTGGGGGTGACGGGTGTCACCCCTTCCTCTGGGGCTGCGGGCTCATTCCGGGGTCCAGGTATCTCGGTGGCGGCGACGGTTGTCGCCCCAGGCACCAGTGTGGGGGCGCTGGATAGCACCCCCCAGTCTTCACAGGGGTCCAGGTCTCTCGGTGGCGGCGACGGTTGTCGCCCCAGGCACCAGCGTGGGGCGCTGGATAGCACCCCCCAGTCTTCACAGGTGGCGGCGACGGTTGTCGCCCCAGACATCAGCTTGGTGGTGCAGGGAAGCACCTCTCGTTCCTTCCAGGTGGCGACGCCGGTTGGCGTTCCATACATCGACTCAGACTCGCTGGCTAGCGCCTCTTGCCTCTCCCACTCGGCGGCCGCCAGGGCCTCCTCGTACACCGTCCCGGTGGCGCTGGGTAGCGCCCCTCGGCTCTTGCTGGGGGTGACAGGGGTTACGGACACCGGTCCCCTGTGGTTGCGGCTGAGGTCCAGGCCAACCCGGTTGGGTTCAGCCGCTCCTCCCAGCACGTTGATCCTGGCCACCATGGTCCCAATCTGAGACACAGACTCCTGGGTAGCCGCGGCCCCAGCGGCGGCAGCTAGTTGGGGTGACGGCTGGGCATCTCCCTCCAGGTGGACCTGGGTGGCAGACTGGTTGCATGCAGGTTGTTGGGCGGCCTGGTGTTTCTTCATTGCCCGGTCCCAACCGGTTCTACACTTGGCGGCTGTGTGGCCGTTGAAGCGGCAGCGCCCCTTCGTCCAGCTGGGTCCCATCAGGCCGGCTTCCCCAGGGTGTATCAACCTGCCAGGTCTCTCCTCCTCCAGTTGGGGCACCAGCTGACAAACAGGGTCTCCCCTACTAGGGGTCAGGCGGTGCTGGGCTGCTTGTGGTGGCTCCTTGGTTACATTCAGCCTCCTCCCCATACACACAGGTTCCTTCCATCCAACAGCGGCTCTCCTCCCCTGGGTGGCGAGGCCAGCCTCGGCCTTAGCTTCTGCAGGTGCTTCTCCACATGAGGGATCCTGCCTCTGGGTATGCCAGGTGGTTGGTAGCAAAGGCCGTTGATGGTGCCAGTCGGAAAGGGGGCTATGATCTCTGGGGGGTACCTGTGGCCAGTGTGTGGACAGGTACCCACAGGTGGACCAGCAAGGCCCAGAAGATGCCATACTGATGGTAGCCTGAACTGTATTCCGGACTGTCAGCAGACTGTTGGTAGCCACCTGAGTTGGGCCAGAGTTGCCAGCTGGTATTGCGTCCCTGCCAGGCTCCGTCAGCTGCTGGTGGGGAGCCCCTGCGGTGGTTCTGGTTTTGGCAAGGGGTGGCCTTCTTATTGACTTCCCTAGTTGGAGCTCTGCATCCTGGTGGGCCTCCATCTTCAGCAGCATGGGGGAACTTGGCTGGGACATGTGCAGTGGTTCAACAGAGTAGCGGCATCTGGTCTTGGAGTGTGGGGGGACTGCCTCACTGCTGCTGGTCAACCCTGCTCCCTCCGTGCTGGGTAAAGTCTTCCACTGCAGCAGGTCACCAGTCCCCATCCTTAGGCCGGTCCCCAGTCGTTCCATGCCTGGGGGCTCCCAGGGAGGCTTGGGTGGCGGCTCCCCCACCCCCAGGTACGCGTCGGGCATCTGGGTGAAGAGCCTATTCCCCTGGGACAGCTCCCCATCCTCCAGATTGGTGAGGCCAGTGCCAGGGAGGACCTTTCCACCCCAGAAACAGGTGGTACTGGCCCTAGGGCTGGGCCCCCTTGAAGTCTCAGTTCTGGTAGTAGTGTCCATCTTGGGGCTGGCCACTAAGTCTCTGAAGCTTGTCACCTTCTCATTAGGCTCAGTTGCATCGTTCAACACCCCCAGGAGGACACCTACAGGTTCAGCAATCCCCAGTCCAGTATTGCTATTTCTCGTGCGTTGAGCACCAACTGAACAGGAGCGGTGCAGCGGACATTCAGTCACCCTTCCAGACAAGGGCATCTCAGGGACCAGGGGTCTGTGACCTGGCATGTGTTTGATGTTCACTGTACTCAACACAGTAGGCCAGAGTAATAACAGAAGCAGTATCGTGTATGAAGAAGCAGAGAGTGGTGGGGTACAGATGTTGGTGGTTCTGGTCCAAATGAAGACTTCTGTCCACCACAGTGTCAGCAGCAGGCCTAGGCACACAGTTAATGCCCAATCATGAATGTCTTCTATTTCCGCACGTCGGGCTAGGGGCTGCCAAGTTCTTATCTTGTAGATGTAGGAGCAGAGTAGAGTAGCCGCGCCGCAAGGAGGTTCGAGCCGGCTCACCCCTAATATAAATACTATAGCTGTGTAATTAGGGTGGTAGTCCACGTAGCCGTAGGCTCGGTCCTCCTGGCTCAAGAGTTTCTGTGGCTGGCGCGTCCCCATGATAAGTAGCAGGGGGTTGGTCTGTTGGTGCCAGCGTCTTGTTTAACTGTTGAGCCTGAGTTGTTCTCCTTTCCAGTATAGCTCTTGATTTCTGTGATAACCAGCGGATCTTAGCTTAAAGGTAAAAGGAATATGTTAGGTATCCACAGATGTCTCTAGGAGCGTATCCGCTGGTAGATATATGGATAGGTAGGCTAACTATATATATATATATATGGCTACACTCCCATATATATATATACGTGTATAAGAATATCCCCAGAGCTAGCTAGCTTTCCTCCTTGCTCCAAAAAAAATCACGCTTCCTCTGTATAAAGTTCACAACTATGAGGTCGATGGTCCAGGTACACACCACCACTGCCCAGTGTGGGGCATCAAGTCAGGCTATGTCCACAGGGTGGGCGTACTTTCGTTCAGTTACCATATCAGTTTCCAGTGTTGTATGGTGGGGTTAGTATTCGCTTACTTGCACCCATGATACAAAAAAAAAAAACACTATTTGTCACTTGGGTATTTATATATATACATATATTTGTTTCACTAACCACTCAGTTTTGAAGTAGAGTTGGCAGGGCTAGGAAGATGTTGAGGGTCTGAGCGGGTTTAAGGAACTGGTTTAGTTTTCCTTATCACACTGTAGACAGGGAGGGAGGAGCTTGCAAGTTTTTCTCCTAAAAAAATATCTCTGTTGTATGCTATAGAGTGGCCCCTCTCCTGTGTGGGTGTGTGTGTGTGTGTGTGTGCGTGAAATCTCCTTTCCGTGCAGCGCGCTTACGCACCGTCAATCCGCGCACACAGATAAAACGCGCACTTGTCCCTCAACTCGCTCTCTCGTTGGTCCGCTTTGTCCGTTGAACTTATGATATTTTCCGCACTCTGTTGCGCTACCCGTGAATGGCGCTTTGTGTTCCCGGTCGCTAGCCCCACACTACAGACGGACTTAGTCTAGTGTGGGTAGGAGCGCGTGAGGGGACGGGGGTAACTCCGTCCGTTCCCCCTGTGAGGGAGGGGGGGTAACTGTGTGCTGGTGTAATAGTGCCTTTTCTTCTTAATCCTAGGCTTATCTATTATATCACCCTGATTGTATTTGCCTTCAATGGAGAGGGGCTCCTCCCTTTCCCTTGGAATAAGGGGTGTATTGTTGTTGTGCTATAGGCTTGAGGTGATTTGATTGTATATCAGGGTCTTTATTATATTACATCTAGCTTCTATTTTTGTCCTTATCACAATTGCATAACAGATTTGTTTACTAACCCTGTTCTATTTTTAGCTGTTTACACTTATTTGGCTTGTTTCAGCCGGTCCGCAGGCCTGTTTCAGCCTTTTGAGTGCTCAATTCTCCGTTAGATGTCGGCGCTTCTCGCGGTTCTTCGTCAAGTTTCACTTCCACAACTGCCGGATGCAGAGTTAGACTTGCTGTCCAGGGTGGGTAATTCAGGTTGCTTGTGTCAGTTTTGCCAGTTTCACTGCTGGGAGTACCTTAGCCTCAGATGCGCGTCTGCTCTACACTTGTGGTTCGCCGTAATCTCACACAGCTGTCACCAAAAGTTGTGGTATCCGCCTAGGGTAAATGGCAGACACCAGAGTTCGAATAAAGACTACGGCAGTGTGAACAGACGTGGACACCTTACTATAGAGAAGCTACGCTTCTCTAGCATTCACTAGACAAGAATCAACATCTATTTCAGTTGTCACTTTATTGAAGGTTTAAAGGATACTAAAGCTATATACAACAAACAATAACTACATTGATAGGAATAAATGATCATACCATAAAAGCATTATAATACATATACAATAGTCAGTTTGGGCAATCATGATTCCCCATCCCTGGAAAGGGTGGGGGGAATTAAGAATACAGTTAACCATAATATAAATACATATGGATTAGGAATAAAGATAGTTAAAGATAAATCATACAGTAAAACATAGATAATTGCAATGGTTAGGTAGATGGCTATCCCTGTCTGGGGCAGGCAGGATAGCCCATGGAGCAGCACAATAGGTAGATAAGCATAGAGGGGTTGAGTGGTAGGTCTGGGTACTAAAGAGGGAAGGTTTGATGATTACTTGTGACAACAACAGTCTGTGTGGGGGTGATTCTATCAGGTGAGGGCAGGTTTAGATCCTTTATCCTCAGGGTTGAGGTGGTGCTGATAACTTGGTGGTTGAAGGGGAAGGTTCCGGTGCTTAAGATGGGAGAGGGAGGGGTAACACCCCTCCCTCCATTTGCAGGACAACTGAGAGATGAAATCAGTACCGTTATCTGACATATTTTCAGGTGGCTTTATAATTGTAGAATAACAGGATTTAGCTAGGTGCGTAGCATCACTATAATGTCTTGGTTTCTGCATGGTCCAGAGCTGCCGCATACCACATTTGCATGGTGATTCCTTTAATAGTAGGGTACGATTTAGAAAGCGTAGCAACTCTATAATCATTACAAGAATGTCCGTACGTACATTTTAAACATGTTTTTACTTTTTTAACAACATTTTTTTGTGATCTAATCTTCCGATTGATCTGATTTTTGGTATGTTTATTCCTGGGACAACAAAGTATAATGTTTCAAGCAAAGCAACTCTATAATCAAGTCCTAAAAATGTAAGTATGTCCATAAACATTATCCTGTATCAAGCAGTTTTTCAACAAATTTACACTTACAATTTTGCTTCAACTCTTATACATTTATATTCTGATTATTCAGTTCTGACACTTTATAAGTGACTTTTGGACTTATGGTCAAAGTAAATTATATATGTAATGGATGCTCAGAACAATGGAAAATTTAATTTTAAAAGTAATACCAACAATAATTTTTAAAATCGGACCAAAAACACCAAAGATATTGGGAAATATGTAAAAAAAAAAAGAACACAAAGAAAATTCAGCCTTCTATCTTAAATAGAAGCAGAGAAAATCACGTTTCCCCGGACAGACGAACATTTTGAATTATAGAGCAGTCTCGTTACTAAAAATGTTACCTAGATGTGATTCTGAAAATGTGAGCACCAAATCACTTTCTCCATTCTCTATCTCTCCTCGTTCTAATAATAATAAAAAAGTAGTAGAATGTACGTGTGAATGTCCGTCACTTATGAGCTCTAAACAGCCATTAAGGTAGGTAGCCAATTAAGGTAAATAGCCAATTTTAGGGAAACGTTGTTTACGTCTTTGTCTTGATTTCTACTTAAACTATTCGACTCATAAAATGATACGGGAAAGTAACATGATTATTGTTAAAGATATTCTACATTTGAACCTTGTCTGTAACCTGTGTGTAATGCTAATATAGAAGGCTAGGCAATTGGCCCTACTGGGTTAAACCTCCCACAGGGGCTAGAAAAAAAACAAATTCTAGTGTGAAAATAAGACGAAATGCCTCTTAAGAGGCGTTGCCACGAAAGGGACCTTGCCCCAAGTGAGTTACACACAATGTGTTTAATATTAAAGGAGTAATAAGAAACACGTGATACACTTTTCATATAATTCAATGAAACAATTTCAAAATTTTGAACTTATGATTGCCCACAAAAATGTACAAGGCAATCCTCTCCGTTGACAAAAATATCCTATAATAAGTTGGTAATTTGACAAGGCGCCTCCACTACAGAAATATGAGCGTATATTCTTACCTAAAGAATTTATAACAGGGGCACAATCATTACGAAACTTCTTGTCCATCAGAGCCATTACCCTAAGATAAGGAACTTATTTTTTTTATTTTAAAATTGTTAAACTACCTTATAATTTACTTACAAAGTTAGAGCAACTCTTATCCCCTTATTATGAATAAAGATATCGCTAAAATACCAGCAAGAAGGATCTTATAATACTTCTTAACAGTAAAACATTTTCCAGTATGGCATCGAAACCGGTAAATATCCGCTGGATTGGAACCAGTTCTCATATATACTGAAAAATCATGTATGGCATCATATTACAGACAATTTTCAATAAATGTTAAAATAAGAATCGTATAACTAGTTACAGTTTAGTTTGACCGTGCCTTCAGCCTCTCGGGGCTACCCAAACTGATTTAAGTTTTGTTCAGTTTCTGGCATCTAAAGCCTAATTTGTAATGTTACCTAATAGGTGGAGCAAGTCCTCTACTCTGAGCTAGAAGGTCTAGTAACAATCTTAATAAAAATAGACTAATATAGTTTAGCGGTCTATTAGCTAGCCTTATAAAATCTGAATATTGGCAACAAAATAGCCTGAAACCATTATTATATATATTTAAGTTGTATAGTAGCTTTGTAGAAAAAAACTAGATTTTCAGGTTCTCTATTAAAGTGAAACTCGCTGCAGGCTAAAATAACGATACTCCCCATCCAAACACTTCCCTGGATGAACGAACTGACCAATAAATGAGTTCCATGTTAGCAACCTGTCCTAAACAGACGACAATTTTCCACTGTGATAATATCCAATTCCATGTATATTCTATATCCATTCTGTTGGAATTGTTAGCAATTAGACTTAAGTATAGCGTTTGATACATAGAAAAGTAAATATTTTTTACTACTTATCAGGGTGTAACAAAGTTATATTTGTTCATAATAATTCATAATATTATTTCCATACAAGAAGACGACATTTGAAGTTACGCGGCAATTTCACACCAGCTTTATAATCAGCTGATTTTTGTTGATATCTGACCTACAATGTAAACACTGTTAGCTAAATTGCAATACATTTCTATTAAAAATTGTGATGAATAGTTTACTTTGTGATCTTTATGCTTTTAAGGATTGTATAATATTTAACAATGACTGACTTATAATATTTTCAGACACCTTAAAGCATTCTTTTAGAACAAAGTTAATGTACAATTGTTAGCTAAACTTAATGATTATTATAACCTAACTAAATTAACATATGAAACGTATCTAAATAATCTAAATCGTGGTCTCTTTATTTTTCTATTCTAAGGAAAGAATCCTTTATTTCACACAGGGACAAGGCAATGCGAATCAGACAAACAACTCTATGTGAAAATTTTCTCTGTACACTCTTCCCTTATTTTCAAATGGAATTAATTGTCTGAATAGCAGACCCTGCTACTAATAAACATATCAAATAAATAATTGACTTGATTTGAGTCAATGAGTACTTTTATACTAAAATATTTATTGAGTTCATGTTGGGTTTGTCCAAGAAACTAAGAATAGTTGCATCAAAAAACAGTGAAGCTTTCTTATGTTATTATATATATAAAAATCTATAAAAAATTAAAGTATTTCAGATTGATGTAAAATTGGCAATATTTGCCTTTTGAATTCTATCCTTTTGTCTAATGTGATGGACCTACACATAAATATGAGAACGAAGGTGACAGTAAAATGTCATTACCAACAGACAGACAGTCAAAGTAATTTTAGTAATTGATGCTGTCTAAAATGGTGCAAAAAATGGGGACAAATTTCAAATTGTTTTGGCGTGTGACGTCATACCCCCATCTCTTTTCTAGGGGGTTTCTTTCCTCCTTCCCTTTTCTATCCCCTCACTTGTGACGTAAATAAACAGCCCCGTCAAATCAATTTGAAATTTGTCCCCATTTTTTGCACCATTTTAGACAGCATCTTAATAATTAAAAATTAATGACACTATAAGGAAGTGTTCAGAATATTTAATCATTGTAAAACTTGGAAAACAGTAAAAGTGTCTGACTATGACGTCAGAAAAAAATAACAACTAACCAATGAGAGGCCGCTATATATTTTACCATTGTGAATACTGGCTTCTCATTGGTTAATTATTAATTTTTTCTGACGTCATAGTCAGACACTTTTACTGTGGCCTAAAACTTGTCGTGAAGGAAAATACCAGTGACATCAACCAGGGATAAGACAATGGCCGACAAATTGATGTACATCCACAAAATTACTCTGCTGTACCTAGGTTACAAGTTGTGGTTGAAACATTTGGATACTCAACGTAATGAGCCAACCAATCAAAATCCAATAAATGTCCCCAAAGTTAAAACGTTTGGATACTCTACTTAATGAACTAACCAATTAAAATTCAATAAAAGTCCCCAAAGTTGATAAGACAATGAATTATTAAACTTTGGGGACTAGTGTAATAAACAGCCCAATGTCCTCTTCCCACCTGGCAATCAAAACAATACTGATGTAGATGAAATATACATCATTTACTTAAATATATGACTAAAATTTTGCAACTTATCAATTAATGCAAATACAATTTTTATTTTATGTCTAACTTAGAATTATCATTTAGAAACATAGACTATCGAAACACAAAACTAAAATATCAAGTCCAAGTTTGCTAATTTTAACATATCTATTATTCAATTTTCAAAAGCGAAGCTTTTCTATAATTAGGGTCGATTAGTACGTACCTCCGTCCGTCTGGAACGTTTTGCTCTTTTAATTAATTTAGACAGGTTAGAATTGTCCTGTCGTTTTCAAACTTTGCATGATGATTCCTATAACAGATTCTTAGATTCTTAGGACAACAAAGTACATTGTTATAATCGAAGCATCTCTAAAATCAAGTCCTAAAAATGTAAGTATGTCCTTAACAGTATCCTGTATTTGAGTCATTTTGCAACAAATTTACCCACAATTTTGTTAATACTTATACATTCATATTCTGCTTATTCAGTTCTTACACTATAAGGGTGTTATGTTTGTTTGTCCTTCAATTTTTTATACCTTCGCTTTTATGGATGTTGTCATCCTTGTTAAATATGAATTGTTTTAGACTCAAAGTGCTATTTTAATGTTAATGTCAATATTAAAATGATTTATTATTCTAAACTATTTTTAATTGATGGCCAATACAAATTAAGTTTTATTTCTTTTGAATTAAAGTCTAGCCTTTAATAAATTTGTGTACAGTTTTTGTTGTTGCGTCTAAACTTCTTTTTTTATTATTTTAGTCCAAACATACAATAAAATTTAAATAAACTTGTAGAAAATTTATTTTCTTTAAATAGAATGAGTTTAACGTTCGAGGGTTTAATTAAGCTACTTGTTTCTAATTTAGGTTTTCAATAAACTAAAATTCTAAACCTACTTTTGTTAATGGATATATTATTACATGGATCTTACACCAGATATTCATGCTCTCTAATAAAGTGAACCTTGCAGCGGGATAAATAAAACTATTCCCCCCTCTTTACCCCATCCCCTCCCTTCATACTAAATGAACGGCCCAACCAATAAATGCCAGGGGAAATAACACAAAATTGACGACAATCTTCCCCAGTCATAATATCCAAGTATATTTTACATTCATTCTTCTGTTCATTGACCTAAGTACTGACCTAAGATCCCTATTTCCATAATAGATGTCATAAACTTCGCCCATCAGAGACTTTTCATCTGTCACGTCCTTGCCGTTAGTTACTGCTTGAGAATGTAACTCATTTGAGTAGTTTCTCATCAATCTAAAAAATAAAAGACATCACAAAAGTTTTATAAAATAATACAATGGGTTTGTAATTTGCATCAAAACATTAAGTCTAGTGCTATAAAGTGCTACTTATCATACTAATATTCTCTCAAAAATCTTAATATAATTAATAAAGGCGGGTCGATTTTGGACATTTTTATCTGAGACCAAAGCGGGAATCTGCAAATGATTTTTATAAGTATAATGCACCTCTGGATTATACTTTAAAAATCCTATGCACAATTTCTGCTTTGGTCTTAGATAAATATGTTCAAAATCAACCCACCCTAATATATATATGGTATAATATAATAAAGATCAAGCAATCATTGCTCTGTAATTCAAATTAAAAGCAGGAATGCTAAGCCTAAAATGTTAAACCTTAACAAGGGATGGAATTTTCCACAGGTAAAGAATCTAGAGGAAATTAAATAGTTATTTCTTTCATCATATTATAAACGGCTTTCCGCGGATATAGAATGTACAATTATAAGATTAAAACCAGTTTTTTTAGATCACGGAATTGTGATAAATGCTCACATAATGATCAAAATGAATATTGCTACAAAGAGTACAACTTACATTGCCATATTACCTCTGCAGGGACAAAGCAACCAAATAATTATGATAAATGCTCCCATACTGATTAAAATTATTGTTCCAAAGAGTACAACCTACCTTGCCAGATTACCCCAGCAGGGATATAGCAACCACATAATTCTGATGAGCAACCACATGATTGTGATAAATGCTCCCATTATAATTTTATTAAGTATTGATCCAAAGAGTACAACTTACCTTGCCAGATCACCCCAGCAGGGACATAGCAACCACATAATTCTGATGAGCAACCACAGGATTGTGATAAATGCTCCCATAATAATTTTATTGAGTATTGATCCAAAGAGTACAACCTACCTTGCCAGATACCCCAGCAGGGACAGAGCAACCACATTATTGTGATAAATTCTAACAAAATGACTAAAACTATTATTCCAAAGAGTATAACCTAACTTGCCAGATTACCCCAGCAGGGACATAGCAACCACATAATTCTGATGAGCAATCACATGATTGTGATAAATGCTTACATAATAATTTTATTGAGTATTGTTCCAAAGAGTACAACCTACCTTGCCAGATTACCCCAGCAGGGACATAGCAACCACATAATTCTGATGAGCAACCACATAATTCTGATAAGCAACCCATAATAATTTCATTGAGTATTGATCCAAAGAGTACAACCTACCTTGCCAGATTACCCCAGCAAGGACAGAGCAACCACATAATTGTTATAAATTTTAACAAATTGATCTAAATTGTTGTTACAAAGAGTACAATCTAACTTGCAAGATTTTCCCAGCAAGGACAGAGCAACCACATCATTTTGATAAATGCTCTAATGATGATTAAAATTATTGTTCCAAAGAGTACAACCTACCTTGCCAGATCACCCCAGCAGGGACATAGCAACCACATAATGCTGATGAGCAACCATATGATTGTGCTAAATGCTCCCATAATAATTTTATTGAGTATTGATCCAAACAGTACAACCTACCTTGCCAGATTGCCTCAGCAGGGACAGAGCAACCACATAATTGTGATAAATTCTAACAAAATGATTAAGATTGTTGTTACAAAGAGTACAATCTACCTTGCAAGATTTCCCCAGCAAGGACAGAGCAACCACATCATTTTGATAAATGATCTAATAATGATTAAAATTATTGTTCCAAAGAGTACAACCTACCTTGCCAGATTACCCCAGCAGGGACATAGCCAGCACATAAATCTGATGAGCAACCACATGATTGTGATAAATGCTCCCAAAATAATTTCATTGAGTATTGATCCAAAGAGTACAACTTACCTTGCCACATTACCCCAGCAAGGACAGAGCAACCACATAATTGTGATAAATGCTCCCATAATAATTTTATTGAGTATTGATCCAAAGAGTACAACCTACCTTGCCAGATTACCCCAGCAAGGACAGAGCAACCACATAATTGTGATAAATTCTAACAAAATGATTAAAATTGTTGTTACAAAGAGTACAAACTACCTTGCCAGATTACCCCAGCAGGGGCAGAGCAACCACATGATTGTAATAAATGCTGTTCCAAGGTAAACAAACATCATTCCCAGGGCAACAAATAATACTAAAACAATGAATGTCCATTAAATAATACTTTTGTATAATTTCTATGGGTTTTGAAATATGCCTAATATTTCGTAATAAATTTATTATTACTTGGTTCTTACTCTAATAAAGTGAAACTTGTAGTAGGCTAAAATAACATCCCCCAACCACCTACCCCCTTTACCCTCGCCTTCTACTGAATGTATGAACTGACTGATAAATGGCAGGGATAATAGCAATCAATTTCTTGCCTGTCATAATTCCACATGTCTCAACCATGACACTTTGGTTGAGCTTGACTTCCGAATTAGCGGGAAGTTCACGAGATCAGTTGGCGAACATACAAACCCCCAATACCAGGAACCATCAAGTTTCAACAGCAGGTTTGAATATAGATTTATTGATGAAATTATTTCAAAGACCTGAAATTACAATATCAATTAGTTCATAATTCCAGTTATTTATAACCACGTAATCTTATTTGCTTTTTAAAAATCATTTTTCTCTACGGTAAAAAATCTTTGGAAACTTTGGCTTTAAAGGAAAATTATTTGGTTTAATAAATCATTGTTAAATGCAACAATAAGGCACATAAAAATTACTAAAACATATATTAATCATAATTAAGTTTCATGCTTAGCTGGCTAAAGCCTTTTTAAAAACTACATATAATCGTCCTATACACCATTCTTCTTAATCAAATTAACAAATTATGCCTGAAGCTCTTATGGTTTCAAATCCCTGATATACTAGGGTCGTTCACACACTATGAGACCAATGATAGGCCCAATTTTGTTCTCCGAAATCTTCACACTCTCATATCTCATTCAAAAGTAAAGAACGTGCGCATCAAAATAAACAAAACAATCCATGCCGCGCCACATTATGAAAGGAAAGCCATAAAAAGACGACATTTGCGCTTAGTTTTAGGATAATGATAAGGAATTAATTTCGAACTTGATAAACACAAAGCTTCCTCGAAAAGAGGTTAAGACACACCCCCCGTTTGAAAGTCAAATTAACTTCCTTAACGAGATTCAAGGTTTTTTTGCGCTGAGCACTAGCAACATTTCTCACTAAACTCAACTCACCATAATCACATGAGAATGGCCACATCCCGAAAACGTGACAATTTTGCTCCTAACTAAATGAAACCCCGTGAAATGCATACACAATATTATACTCCTCACTGGGACTCATAATACCTCACATTTTAGGATAGAAGGATGGGGATTGGTTTGTACCATACAACATTCCATGCACATGACAATCACAAGATCACATACACAAATCCTAAAATAGATAATCCTATCAATCATGATGTTGTAAATATAACAACTATACTAAATAATAATCATTTCATAATCAATAGGTAATAAATCATTATAAATAAATCAATAAGTACCTACGAAATCAGGTTGAAATGTAAACAATAATGGTAAAATAAAACGAAATAAATCTTAGACAAGAAAATTAAGATTCATAGGTACTTAAAACTAAATTTGTTAAGCATCAAAAAGAGTAGTAAGAAAAAATTTTTCAAAATCCTTGGGCAGAAAGTTTTTCAAACCTAATGAATAAGAACTGTAATATCTTAATCAACAATAAAACTTTTTAATACTTAAGAATAGCAAATAATAATATCTTCGTTAGAATTTTCATTTTAATTATGAAAAAAATACCAATTTTTCTTTGTAAAAATATGAGACTTTAAATATGAATTTTCAATCATTCCTTGATCTGAATAAAAATGTTTACTTGATTGAAATTCATATATAATTTTTAAAAAAATCTGCTAAAAAATACTTGATTTTTTCTTAGAATAAATATCGAATCACGCAACCTCGACACATTTATTCCTTTTTGTTAAACTTTTCAGGTAAGTTTTAAAATGAATTGTACTTTTGAAAAGAATTTAAACTCAATAAAATTAAATTTGAGCATATGAAATAGAATAAAATTTAATCGCATTTCATTTGATTCTTATTTTAGGCATAAAAATAGGCATATGAAAAATGTGGCTTTTTACTAAAAAAAATCTCAATTTCCATAAAATAAGAATCAATTATTAATCATAATTTTTAACAACTGCCTGACTGATACAGCATGTTCTTCTAGGGGAGATTTATCTGTCAGCCTGAACAAGACTCTTGCAGTCTTTCTTCCATCCTCAATTCTCGTCACTCGGCCCATCCTCAAACATCTCATCAGCGGATTGGTACTCGTAACCAGAACTATATCTCCGTCAGCTAGTGGCTCCGCCATCTCATCCTTCCACTTGGACATCCGTAATATCTTCGGTAGGATCTCCTGGCGGTAGGCAGTCCAAAACTGGGCAGACAAATCTTCCAACAACTTCAACCTGGAGGAAATTTGGTCCTCCGGTTTCATCGCCACATTGCACAACGGCTGGCGGTCAACATTTCCCAGCAGCTGGCCAGGGGTAATCAGCCGCCAATTCTCCACGTCGTTTGCAGCTTCAATCGTCAATGGTCTGCTATTCATCAACTTGCTAACCTCCGCCAACAGCACCAGGAGCTCGTTGAAATTAACAGAACTATTCACCAACTTCTTGGACAGCAATCTCTTGGTTAATCCCACCATTTTCTCAGCTTGCCCAATGAAATGGTGGGCTCGGGCCGGGATCTGAGACCAAGAAAACTCTACCTGGCTGCCCAACTTCTGCTCTAAAACCTTGCGAGCACCGGATAATTGTGTGCCCATGTCGCTTACTATGATTTTCGGCAGACAATGAACAGCTTCCAACTTGCGCAGGGACAACAGGATACTGCTGGTATCATACTTTTCCAAGGCATCTAACCATAACGCCCCTGAGAACCTGCAGACCACCACGAACACCCACACCTTCTTCGTTGCTGTCTGACTCCTCGTTTTGGCGGCAGCTCTCCTCGTAACCAGCGGACCCATCAGGTCGACTTGCACAGCTTCAAAAGGCCTGCTCGGGACCAACTTGTCAGGTAACACATCCTTCATGGTAGTACGACATTCCTTAGCCCTCTCAACACTGCAGGGCCAACACTTCTTCACCTCCATGATGGACAACCTCCTTGCCTTCACAATCCAGCACCAACGGCGGCTCTCAGCTAAAGTTCCACGGACACCAGAGTGAAGCTCAACATGCGCTTCTCTCATAAAAACAGCAGCTAACCAATTACCAGGCTCCAAAATTATTAAACCTGGCATGTCTTCAAATATCATTTTACGGCCACCAGTAATGGCGTCAATGACTGGCTGTCCACGACCAACCATTTTAAGAATCCTCATCTCCCTGGTCACATAATTTCCTCCGGGACCAACGACAGGCCAGGTCAATGATACTTCATGCACTAATGGATTTAATGACGCATAATTGCCTTTAGCGTCATTTATCCACTCATCCTCTTGGCTTCGTGACACAATGAAAAGTTCCGCCGCCGCCATAAAATTGTACAAAGACGGCTTGTACACAGAATCTGCGGCTGCTACATGACTACCAGCAGCTGTAGTCTTACCTTCTTGTCTGCTCTTTAGCTTCTTCAACCAGGTGTTCGCAACTTGCAGGACAGCTGCCATAATACGTTTGGCCTGTCCAAATGATCTCCTGTGCTTAAACCTAAAGACATCTTCAGCGGCTTCTCCGGCAACTTTCATTGAACATAACTTAACCATTTTGGTATTCAACTCCTCTGGGGGTAAAACCTGCTTGACTTCTTCGGCAGTTTTCACCGGCCACGCGCTTTCATCCTGGCGCAACCATTCTGGGCCCAATCTGTACCTGGAACCTGGTCCCAAATCTGATACCTTGCAGGTGCTTCTGGTGCCCAAATCTGCAACATTGTGCGTCCCCGGGACCCACCTCCAGTCATCCTTGTTGGTTGCAGATTGAATTTCTCCAATACGATGAGAATTAAATGTGTTCAACATAGCACTATTGGAAACTATTTGTGATAAAACACACGATGAATCAGTAAAGTACATCACTCTGATAATATAAAAGGGCAGGGCATCTCTGACGGACTTTGCCAACCTTGTGGACATCTGGCACCCCATCAACTCAAGGCGTGGAATTGATTCACACTTGACCGGCGCAACTCTTGACTTGGTGGCTAGCAGAAACGTTTCAAATCCTTGTCTAGTTGGCCACCTCAAATATGCATTACTTGCATAAGCCTCTGATGACCCATCCGAAAACATCATCAAGGATGGAAGGCCAGTTGGTTCATCCGGGACCACACAACGGTCAAACTCCAGTTTAGCGACCTCAGCTCTATCCTCCAGCGACTTAACAAGTTCATCCCGTAGACTTTTTGGAATGAAATCTTGCCAACCCAAATTCAGCAAACATGTTTTCCGCAGGACAAGTTTAATTCTCAACAGAATAGGGCTGCAAAGCCCGATCGGGTCGAAGGTTTGGGCGGCGAACCTGTGGACCATCTTCTTCGTCAGATTCTCGTCCAAGGCGTCCTGGAGGTTGTACAAATCAGCATCCTCTTTCACCTTCTTTCCCTTGACTTTACCATCTTGGTTGACTCTTGTGGCGATGGACAACACATCAGTGGCTGGCTTCCATATCAGCCCGAGAACCTTGGTAGGCTGGCAATCATCTCCAGAATAAATGACTTGTTTGAAGGAAAAACTACCTTTGCCGATAATTCTGTCGGCCTCTTTCATCATCTCCTTGGCCTCTGGCTTCGATCCTGCTCCCGAAATAACGTCATCTATGAAGCTGTGCTTCTCAAGCTTGACTGCAACTGGAATCTGAGGTAGCTTGAATTCCTCATCAGGGTAGGTAGGTATTTGTGGTTCCTTCCATAACTCAGGTTTAGCAACAATTTCACTACCGTTTATCTGCCCCTCTCCATACATCTCCTTGACCTCTGCTTCACTCTTTCCGCCGAACAGGCGGGACGTCAACTTCAGGGCTGTAACTGCCAAATTTCCCGCAGCTAATTCGCCAAAATTCACAACTTTAGTCAGGTAAATTTCAAGTGGACCACCTGGCGTCGGGGAAAATAAAACTCTCTTCATCTGGCTGTCGAACTCTGTGGCCAGGATGGAGTTATAAAACTTGGAAATATCCGCGGTTATACCAACCTTGTAACCGCGGAAAAGCATCAAATGATAAAAAATCTTCTGCATTGGCGGCGGGCCTCCCAGCATTATGTTATTAAAACTGGTACCTTTGAACGTCAGAGAACTATTTGCACACAATCTCATGGGCGTGGAACTTGAATCCTCCTTGAAGGCAACCACTATTGATGAACAAGACTTAGGTCCTTCATACTGCAATTCTTCAGGCGTGGCTTTTTGAAATACGCCTCTTTTTATGGCGTCGTTAGATACCTCCACATACATTCCATAGGTACCTTCCTTGACCATCTTGGCACGATCCTTTTCAGCAATTTTGCGGGCTAAACTCTCATTGTAGGGTAAAGTGTGAGGATCTTCAATATAAGCATATTGACCTGTCCACTTGTTGGACTGCAAGTCTAGTGTTAAACCTGCCTCAATTATCCTCTGCCTCTCACGCTGGTCCCAGGTAGTGCCGTCGGCCATAGCCTTGCACTCTTGACAGGCAGTACATCCTGGACAAAGTGCCTGCGGCTGTACGCCAAACGATTCAGACGTCAGAAAGTCTGGCAAGGTGCCTCCACTGACACTGACAGCCTTGTAAGCCGACTTTTGATCTCCAGCTCCACCGTCAGCACTCGTACAGATAAAACCACTACCAAAAATGGTTCGCCACAACATAGACTGGCCCACTTTCTGGTAGGTTGAAGGAAACACGTCAGGATGTGTATTTCCAATGATGATATCTAAGCCTCCACTAATATATGTAAACCTCTCTGGCGGCATTTTAAATATCTCGGCGGCAGTTTCGGGGTGGACCGAGCGCATCTCGTTGGCCCCTCCGAGGGTAGGCATGACAGCTGCCTCAAACTCCCTCAAATTGCCGTCCCTATCCTTCAGATAAAACACAACATTGCGGCAGGAAGACTCACTGCCGTCAGCTACAGAAATAGTTGTATATCTGCCGGTAGATTTCAGCTTCAACTTGTTGGATAACTTCTCAGACACAAGTGGCAAATTTGCCCCGGAGTCAAACATTACCGTGGCGTGGCAGGTGCCGCCGCCAGGTGCTACAACAGGAACTAACTGAAGTAAGAAGGTACAGGGGCTGGGTGCAGAACTTGACTTGTAAACTGTATTCACACCAGCACTAGCCTCATGGAGTAACCTGGAATGGTATCTGTCGCAATTATTGGTACCACAAACACCAAGCTTATCCGATTTATTACATTTGTCAGCAGTATGGCCGTCACATAGGCAGAGTTCACATAACTTCTTCTGCTGGACAACTTTCTTTCGGTCAACCACATCCATCTTCTTAAACGTGAGGCAACGGAAAATCGGGTGTTTCTCCTTGCAGCTCTCCACAGGACATGCACTGTTCCACTTGGAAGCCTTGTCCTTTCCAGCCTTTCCATTCTTATTGTCGTTGCGGCCAGATACTTGCGCGGCGGCAGCTCTGTCACGATTTCTCTTGCTGGCGCCAGTGTCATAGGACATATCACCGGCCAACATGGCACCCCTGGTCCTCTCCAGCAGTTCTACAATCTTCGGGATGTCTGGTTGGTTCATGCTACCTAGCTCCATCATAATTTTGTCTCTCAAATTTTCAGGACACTTGTCTTTAAAAATATGAATAAGAGTTAGGTGATTGTAATCCTTAGCTGCAGAACCAACGATGGTTTCTACCTCCTGCATCATGCTCTTGAAGGTAGCAATTGCGCTAACCACGTCCACAGGTTTATCCACAGGTTTCATCTTGTTCAGCTTAGTTAAAATCCTCATGAACCGGCGAGTGTTTGATAAAAACATCTGATCAAGAAACGCCCATTGTTCATTATGATCTCTAATCGCTGACACTTGCTTGCGTAGTTCCGGGTTGGTTATCACCTTCTCCATACACAACATCAGACTTAACCTCTGGTCAGCAAATCCATAACCAGAGCATAGATCTTTAAAGACCTGTTTAAAGTTTGGGTAATCCGTGTCAGTACCGTCGAACGACGGCAACAAACTGTTGTCCCAGCGCCCATACTGCGGGTTGGAACTCCGAATATCCACGGCAGACATACTTCTGGAGAGCATGGCAGGTGTCCCACTCTCATCCAGGTTAGATGAACGACGTTCCATCTCTCTAAGCCTTCGGTACATATCACGTACTTCTTGGCGCAACTCCACGGAAATTTTAAGCACTCCCATGTCCATCTTCACCTTCTCAATGACGTCGAGGTTCCTGGCGACAGTGCTTGACCTCGCGTCGTCTGAATCATTGTCAAGCCAGTACAGAATTTTTGTACACTGCTCCAACGACGCATAAACTTTATCTGCAACAGTTTTCTGCTCACTAGCTTCATCCAAATCACGCTTGAACTCGCGCAGCTCACTAGTCTTCACGGCAGGTTTTAGACTTTTTATTAGGTCAGATTGGTCCTTGACCTCACTAAAAATGTCACGAATTGATTTTACAGTCACATTTTCACATGAACTAAAACTTTGGCAGGCTTTTAGATTGTCATAAAACACTTTTAACTGTTCGTCAAACACTTCTAGCCTTTCACTGCCAATAGCGATAGCTCGCTCAATTTTCTGCTTTTTGGTTAGTGGCATATTGATTCACTAGGTACTTATTTCACAGAAAAATTGTCACAGTTTATTGCATCAATAATTCACTGGATGCTATTGATCTCTTGATGAATGCTAACGCCTATTCATCAGATACTTTGAAATTGTCTCAACCATGACACTTTGGTTGAGCTTGACTTCCGAATTAGCGGGAAGTTCACGAGATCAGTTGGCGAACATACAAACCCCCAATACCAGGAACCATCAAGTTTCAACAGCAGGTTTGAATATAGATTTATTGATGAAATTATTTCAAAGACCTGAAATTACAATATCAATTAGTTCATAATTCCAGTTATTTATAACCACGTAATCTTATTTGCTTTTTAAAAATCATTTTTCTCTACGGTAAAAAATCTTTGGAAACTTTGGCTTTAAAGGAAAATTATTTGGTTTAATAAATCATTGTTAAATGCAACAATAAGGCACATAAAAATTACTAAAACATATATTAATCATAATTAAGTTTCATGCTTAGCTGGCTAAAGCCTTTTTAAAAACTACATATAATCGTCCTATACACCATTCTTCTTAATCAAATTAACAAATTATACCTGAAGCTCTTATGGTTTCAAATCCCTGATATACTAGGGTCGTTCACACACTATGAGACCAATGATAGGCCCAATTTTGTTCTCCGAAATCTTCACACTCTCATATCTCATTCAAAAGTAAAGAACGTGCGCATCAAAATAAACAAAACAATCCATGCCGCGCCACATTATGAAAGGAAAGCCATAAAAAGACGACATTTGCGCTTAGTTTTAGGATAATGATAAGGAATTAATTTCGAACTTGATAAACACAAAGCTTCCTCGAAAAGAGGTTAAGACACCACATATATTCTACATCCATTATTTCGTAGAAGGATAAACTTTTAAAAACTAGTTTTTAATTAAAACCATACCAACTAAGTAGAATTGGTGGGGAATGCCATGACATTCATAATAGGTCCCATGGACATCACAGTATACTGACTAAAACAGAAAAAAAATTATATGAAGTTATTCTAATTGTAAGAAAACAGAATAATTTCAATTAATTGAAGACATAAAGAAAATTTAGATGCCATCAGTAAATAGGTAGATTAACAAGAGATCCAATGTGAGTAGTAACACAAAGAAAGACATTAATTTTTTTTTTATTTAGTGGCGTTCACAGCGATTAACCAGGGGGCGTGGAACCATTAGGGGGTAAAAAAAAGGGGAAGACAGGACTTCCAAATTTAAATTTTAAGGGGGTTGTTGACACCCCTATACACCAACCTACCACATCTTACCTCAAACATTGTAGCTTACCTTATCTCTCTGAATCTCCTTGATGCCAAAGAAGATCATGTAAAAAGTGAGACCAATGGCAACCAGAAACTCTGCCAGTGTTCTCAGAATGTAGGATGTGAAGAAACTTGCATGGTGCTGTAAAATAATCATAAATAACACAAAATGTATATAGATAATGATATTATCTTTTTTGGTTCGCAATATTATCCTTGAAATAATTTCAAACCAATCAGAAACTGGTATCTTATTCAGAGAGAGAAGGGACAATGGGCTGTTAATCACACTGGTTCCCTAAGTTTTTCTTATTCGTTGGCTGAACAACTTTGGGGACTTTGTGAATTTTGATTAGTTGAGTGTTTAAATATTGTTACTAATTAATTAATTTTTAACCCGCGACCGTGGCTCATCCGCTCGTCGTCGGGAAGGTGATAGGTTCGAATCTCGGTCCGACACCGCGTCATAACTAAAGACTTTAAAAATGGTTCCCACTGCTACTATGTCAGATGCGCGACTTAAATAGTTAGCGTGGGGGGATGCCTTGGCCCAAAACAGGCGCAACTCGCTACCATGCACAGTTGGGACTTCTCAGACAAAGGTCGTGCATCTCAGAGAGTTGGTTGTCTGATGGGTGAATGGACGCTTTACAACGCAATCATAAGTATTGTATGTATGTTTCAAGGTGCGTGGAGAAAGGTCTAGTACCCGAAGCGACACCTAGCCCCCTAGAGTCTTAACTCTTACTAATTAATTATATTTCATAAAACTTTCCATTAACATTTTAATCTACTAAAGACAGAATTGTGTATTGTTTTATGCTCAAACTGGAAATTAAACATAAAAAATTATTTTTAAATTGATAATTCTTTAATGACCTGGAAAGATTGTCTGACTTCAACAGTCTTAACAGTATCTTCCAGGTCCTCGCTGTTATCATTGTTCTAAATAAAACAATAATAGTTATTTCTCACATCGTATTATAAACGGCTTTCCACGGATATAGAATGTACAATTATGAGATTAAAACTAGTTTTTTTTTAGCTCCGAGGTGCCGAAGGCACCGGCTAAAAAAACTGGTTTTAATCTTATTATTGTACATTTTTATATTCGTAGAAGGCTGAATATAATAATACGATGCTAGACATAGTTTTTTCGTATGGATGAGAACCGGTTCCTATCCACCGGATTCGAATGAATACGAGAAATATCTGTAAAATATTTTGCAATAAGACAAAAAGTTTATTTATTTAACCAATTTTGACTATTAATAAAATGTCCCCCACACAAAATTTTTTAAACTAAAATTGAAAGTGTGGGGAGGGCGTAATCCCCTCCCCCACAAGTGCTCCTAGAAGCCTCTATGGGCGTAGCCACAAGTTATGTAAATTGTAAGCAGAGAAATTTATATTATTTGCAGAACAAAACAATCAATTGTAGAATAGCTAAATTACTAAGTTGAAATAATGAACAAATTGAATACTTAAAAAGAAAAATGAAAAAAAATATGTGATTTATACAGAAGAAGGATATGATTATTACAAAAAAAAAGTTTGAATTCTAAATATGTTAAATGTTGTATATACCTCAGAATTATTACTGGCTTCATTGACTAGAAAATAGAAACCCTCAATCTGAACATTTGTCTTGAATACTCGGGCAAATAATCTCTCTATTCCAACTGAAGAAAAAATATTGTGTTGTTTAAATTAATCATAAAAATAGATTTAATAAATTATTGTCATGCAATAAAGACAGAACTACAGGGTGTTTTTTTTTAAATAGGACAAAAATATTGCTTAATTTAACCCACTTGCCATTGACAGAAGTTAATAATAAACATCTTAATTTCTTCATTGGGTTGAGGAGTTTTGTATAAGAAAAACATATTTAGCGATTTTCAACAAATTATGCCTTAAAAATCGGTTATTCCAAAGTGACAATTAAATGAAGATTTTTGGATCATGACTAATTTAAAGGGTGTGCAAAAATGTGTACATTTCTAAAATTCAAATTAAACGGCTTGTGTTAATAATATAAAAATGTTATGCATACCGTTAGAATCGTCATACACTCTAGTTTTTGGATATTAAAGAATAATTCCTGTGCTACCTACAGTTTAGGTGCTACGTGTTAAAATGTCCCTACTTACTTAAAACTTTCCATCCATTCTCACATTTTCCAACGTAGCTTCTATACTACAAATAGCATGAATATGATACATTTATTTCCAAAAATTAGAGTTTATGCCGATTCTAACGGTATGCATAACATTTTTCTACTGTTAACAAGAATTCGAATTTTTAAATCATACGCATTTTTGCACACTCTTTAAATTAGGCATGATCCAAAAATCTTCCAAAAATGGTACTTTGAAAAAACCGGTTTTTAAGGCACAATTTGTTGAAAATCGCTAAATAAGTTTTTCTTATACAAAACTTCCAAACCCAATGAAGAAATTAATATATAGATTATTGACTTAAAATAATATTTAGTGGGCAGATAAAGAGGTCATCAATTCTAAAACCCCCCCCCCCCCCCCCAACAACAGCTAAAAAACACATATAGGTATATGAGGGATTTTTATAAAAATTATGAATTAATCCCCAAAAAAATTTATCCAGAGCTGGATCTTTAGATCATTTTAGTGGTGAGCCAGATCGGGGTGAGCCGAATTTCAGCCAATCCAAGCGCGGCATTTCATAAAATGCTGTGCACTCATTGGTGGAAAGTTGGCCCACCCCGATCTGGCTCACCACTAAAATGATTTAAAGATCCAGCTCAGATGAAATCATTGGGTTCTACAAGTATAAGGATGAGAGGAAATAATGTATAATAATTGTGCAGGGAGTTTTTGTGCAGGTAAAAATAATACATAATAAAAAGCATGGGCACCTACCTAGTAACAAGGCACTAAGCAGTAGAATGTAGGGGAAATAAAGCGTAAATATTGTGAGGGAGGTTTGTGTACAGTAAGATTTGACCCAGTATATGTGATACCCGGGATCAACTGTTGTACTGTTATATGGAGCACACTGATTCTCCTACAAGCAACAAACAAAAAAAAACATTATTTTACACAGTTTTAATGGTTGTGGTTAAGTTATTAGTATATAAATGAACCATTTTACTTTTAGGAGAAGGTGGTAAAAGTGTCTCCCAAAAAAGGGGACAAATTTTACAATGTTTGGCCAAACTATTCCAATTGACGTCATATTAGAAGGAAAAATTGGGATACTTTGGCAAAATAAATATTTGTCTCCTTCTTTAGGAGACACTTTCAAACCTCTTAATGCATTTTTGGAATATTAATACAGATTTTTGGGAAACAAATTAAAACGTCTTAAAGAATGTTCATTTATAAACCCATTAAGTAACCACAACCATATTTATCTTACCTAAGAGTAAGGCTGATAAGAGTAGAATGTAGGGGAAATACAATGTGAATACTGTTCATAGAAAAATTCCCTTATTTTTAAAGTGGACCAAGGAGAATAGAAATATTCCCCCACTCCCCCCTTTTTCCTTAAATGACATTAACCACAAGCAAATCTTTGAATGCAGCCCAAAAATATGCACAAATAAGTAAATCTCTGAAATGACCTACTTTTCCATGTTCTCATTAAGTGGCACACTTTTAAAAATAAGGTATTTTTCCTGTCAAAGCATTCATAGTGCAATAAGACTTGACCCACCACATGTGGTAGCCAGGGTCCTCTAGAGTGCTGTTGTAAGGGTAACACTGGTTCTCCTTTGGTTTTTAATAATTTAGTTCAATCAAACTTAAACAATGTAGAATGTTGATATCATTTATAAGCAAGGCTCGGCAGCCATCACTTTGACTACCTACGTCCTACATATTACTATAGTTTTGTAAAATATTTCAATAATAAAAGGTTTTCAGAGCTTTGCAGTCGCGCGTCTTCTGAAAGCAATATACCAATAATCCTATTATATAAAGTATTATTATTATATGTATAAACACATTTAATTTTTTTAACTATTTATTTGCGGAATACATATGTTTCTCTATAAAAATAGATCATCAGTTCCAATTAAGATGTATAAAATAAGAGTTAAAAAGATATATGTCCATGCATTTTGAATTCTTTTTAAAGACTAACTAAATGAGAAAGAAGTGTTAGAAAATTGTGCCCCCTGCGGGGTTTTTTTACTGCCTATATCCTCTTGAGGTTGGGGGGGAATTAGCATCTTTATATAAAGGGGGAGGTGTTTAAAGGGAATCTTTAAATAGACAAAATTAGGTCATATTTATCATTTGCAGTTTTACAAATTAATACATATTATATAAAAAAATACTGCTTTGAATATGTTTCACGTCATGCACTTTGAAAGAAGGAACTTTTCTCTGTGTGGACACTTGCTGAAGATTTCATTTCTGGTGTTTAAAGTTTGTATGTTAGATTTGAAAGCTTTCATTATTTCGAAGCTTTCTGTCAAGCAAAGATTGCATTTTTTGGAATTTTGATTGTAAGGGTTTGCTAGTTTTTCAATTGACCATTCAATTTTATAGTTTGTGTTTTTCTGTCTTTGTGTTTTGATGAAATCAGATAGCTTTGTGCAAGCTGTGTCTCGTGCGAAAGAGGTTTTGTGCCTACTATATCTTTGCTTGAAAGTTGCAGAGGTTAGGCCAATATATTGATGTTGGCTCTGGTCTGAATCTAGTGTCACAGTGGCTCTATAGACCATGTTTGAAGTTTTGCATTTACCATCCAATGGGCATGTTTGGGGTTGTCTACAGTTGCATCCTTCAATTGTAGGTATTTTGGAATCGCCAAGGATGCGCTTATTGTGTGTAGAAATTATACTCTGCATGTTTGGCATTGTGCTGTAGGAAATCTTGATGGTGTTTCTATTGTAATATTTGTGTAGTTCTGAGCCTGGAGGAAAGTGCTTATCTACTAGTTTTAAAAACTCTTTGGCTATGTTTGTTTTAACTGCAGCGTTGTAGGGGATGGTGAACCAATTAACTTTTCTTTTGCGTTTTTTTCTCGCTGTGTTGGTTGTGTGTTGTGCTTGTTGTTTGTATTGTATGTTGTGCTTGTAGCCTGCTGTTTTCAAGGCCGTATTATACAGGTCCTTTTCTTCATTAAAAAGAGTTTCATTGCTAGACAGATCAGAAATGCGTTTTTCAATCATTAATGGTAATTGCTTAATGATGTTTGGTGGGTGGCAGGATTTTGTGTTGATATGTAAGCTTTTTTGTCTGTTGCGAAGGATCTCGCTAATCGCTGAACTGATAAGGTCCTGCTTTACAGTGAAGCTTCTTATATTTCCTATTTTATTTTGATGAAAAAGTCTGGATTTAGTTTTAGGCTATTTTTACGCTCTTCCATACCCCTTCAAATATAGAGACCCTTTATGCTAGGGGCAGCGGCCGCTAGTAGGAATATTAGGAATAAAAATAACACTAATGACCTATCCCCTAAATTTTAAATCTTTTCTATTATCTTTTAAAATAATTTCAACTCCACAGGGTCATAACTCAACTTAGCAATAAACCAATAATAATAATCTTACCTAACCCAACTAAAAAACTAACCGTTACGGACAGGGGCGTCCAAGCTTTTTATTTGGGGGGGGGGAAATTTTTTAAGGGGTGGGTAAATCGTTTTTTGGGGCGCGCCGCAAATTTTTTTTTAACCCCCCCCCCAAAATTTTTACCCCGGGGGTAAAATTTGCTTGGGGGGGGTAATTACCCCCCCTGAAACCTGTTGGCAGGGGTAAATTTAGTTTTATTTAGTTTAATTCAAATTTTATTAAATATATAGTATAAAAAATGCGCGCGAAGCGCGCAAAAATTTTTTTTATTAGAGATTTTTTATTTTGGGGGGGGGTATTTACCCCCCCAAAATTGTTTGGGGGGGTAAATACCCCCTCCTAAATGGTTGGGGGTGCCTACGGCACCCCCAGGGTAGGGGTAAATTTTAAATGGGGGGAGTAAAATGAAAAAAATCGTTTGGGGGGGGTAATCGCCCCATTACCCCACCCCCCCCCCCCCTTGGACGCCTATGGTTACGGACTTACGGACTGACCCTAATCATAGAATAGAAAAAAACATCAATCACAAGGGGAGGGTTTTGAGCGGTCAATTGGAAGAATGAAGGACTTTTACAGTATGGCTTTGAAACCGATTAATATCTCCTGGATTAGCACCGGTTCTCATTCATTCTGAAAAATTATGTGAAGCATCGTATTAAAGACAGTTTTCCACGAGTATTAAATTAAAAATCACTAAATCAATATCAGTTTTGTATTCCCAGGCCTCCGGCCCCTCGGGCCAAACAATACTGGTTTTAATCACATAATTTTCATTTTAATATCCGCGGAAAGCTGTCTATAATACAATGCGATAAATAGCTATTACAATTTACCTTTTGACAGAGAGTACAGAATAATGGAGTTCCATTGAAAATTGTTGTAGGGCTGAAAATAAAAATAAACTTAGATTTGTCTGTAATAATCTTTTTTTTTAAACTGTAGGTCACATTTTTCAAAAAGAATTATATTTTCATAAAAAAAAACATATTTTCGGAAAAATGTGTACGAAAAACTGAAGTACTTACTCAACGTCTATAATAAATTATGATTTAATCAATAGTTTTGCAAACCAAAAAAATAATATTGTTACTTACGTAGTTATTCATAATATACTGTATTTTGTTATATTATAATCAACAAAAATATAAGAGAGGGAGAGGACATTGGACTGTAAATAATTATGGTACCCAAAGCTCAAAACTTCGGATACTTTTATCAAATCTTGATTGGCTGGTTTTAACTCGCAAATTTGCAATATACTGCATAGCAACCAACTATACAATAAGGAAGCGTTGTAAACCTTTCAAAAAAAACGTTTCAACATAATTTTCAATCTAAGTTATTTACTTTAAATTTACAAATTTCATTAACTTATACATAGGACGTTGATAATAATGCCATGTTTCAACTATAATCTATTTGATTGTTTGAGAAATGCAAGATTTTTTTTAGGAAAACCTGAATATAAAAAGAGTTGCGCCTGTTACCGGGTCAAGACAATATGCACTTACCTTACTATTAGACCCAGCATAATCAGGCCATAAACTACAAAATCTTCTATACTGTCCCACCACGGCCTAAAAACAAATATGGGTAGTGTTTTATAAAGCGAAGCTTTTCTATAATTAGGGTCGGTCCGTCCGTCCGTCCGTACGTCCGTCCGAGATAGTTAGCCTTTATTCGTTAATTTAGGCATGTTAGAATTGTCCTATCGATTTCAAACTTTGCATGTTGATTCCTGTAGTAGTTAGGTACGACTTAGAAAGCGTAGCAACTCTATAATCGTTACCAGAATGTCCGTACGTCCATTTTAAACATGTTGATTTTTTACTTTTTAATAAAAAAATTTTATGTGATAAAATCATCCGATCGATCTGATTTTTGATTACTGATTCCTATTACAATAAGGTACAATATTATGAGCGAAGCATCTCTATAATAAAGTATTAAAAATGTCAGTATGTCCTTAAACAGAATTCTGTACTGAAGAAGTTTTTGCAACAAATTTACGTATAATTTTGTCAAACCTTATATTTTCATATTTTGTATAGGTATTCTGACACTTAACAAAAGTTAATGTTCGTCTGTCATATCGTTTCAGAGCTTCGCTTTTATGGATGTTGTCATCCTTGTTTAACATTATATATAAATTATCCTTTTATAAAAGTAACAGGATACTATCTATGTGTGTGTGTCTGTCTGTCTGTACTGAACCACTGAACCAAATTGGTTTTTCTTTACAATATAGCTTCTCATATTTTCGGGAAAGGTTTAAAGCTATTGTTGCGGGTGGATACTACCACACTTCAAAGAGAAATCGCCCCTAGAAAATTCCCCCCCCCCCACCACAAGTGCCCCTAGAGTTTTAATAAAAACTTCTAAATATATAAAAAAAATTTATTAGTTTTACAAAATATCTTTATTTCATTGCAGCATGACTTTAAAAGAAAAGAAAATACTTTATAAGCATGAAAATTAATTGGAAAGTAAAACAATCCAATTAAGTATCTAGTTGATTCATTTCCTTTCTATTAAAGTTGGGCCGGATACTTTTTTGGCCGGGTACCTGATACCGGATATCCGGCTGATTTCTAATACCGGATATCCGGATATCTGGCCAATGTTCGATATCCGTCAAATAACCGGATATCTGGCCGGATAAACGGATATCCGGCGTTAAAAATCAGCCGGATATCATGTAACCGGATAGTTCTAATATCCAGTATCCGGCCGGATATTGAAAATGACCGGATAACCGGCCAGACCGGAAATCCGGCCCAACCCTACTTTCTATCTAGCAATTTGTTATCTTACTAGCGGCTTCGCCCCTAGCCACTAGGGGCTTTGCCCCAAGAGGTGATAAAAAAAAATTAATATTTATTGTTTTTAGTGAGAGAATGTTGCTATTCTTTCATTCAAAATAAATGCTGGAATAAAAAACATTTTTGGCAGCCTGCGGCAGCCTGTATCAGAGCAAAATAAAAAATAAGGGAAGGATTTTTTTGTTTTTTGGGTGGTTAGGGGTGTCCCACCCCCCAAGAAAATAGCTTAAAACCACCACAGGACCAATAGGTATATACCCTGAAGAGTAGAATCCGATCGGTTCAGTGGTTACCGAGATCTTAAGCTTTAGACGGACGGACGGACGGACGGACGGACAGACAGACAGACATCGTACTACTTTGTATTATTGATTATCTATTTTCTATCTATCTATATCTGTCTATTTATCTGGATACCTGAACATCTTTTCAGCATCAGAGTGGCCGAGCATCCCCCCAAGAAGGGCGTTGCCCAGTGTTGCCATTTTTTTAGGGAAGCTTTGATTTTTTTAGTTTGAAACATCCATTTCAAAATACATCTCCTGGTATGTGTTATTATCTTGAAATTTCAATTTCTTACAGCATAGCATAGCCAAAAAAATATATAAAAAAACATCCCCCTCTAGAATACGATGCCTATAGTACGATGTGTTAGATAACTATACCTGAACATTTTTTCAGCATCTGAATGTCCCAGAAGCCCACCCAAAAGTGCATTTCCCAAAGTTGCCATTTTTAAGGCTTTACCTTTTTTAATCTGAAAAATAAGATTGGTCATTTTTAATCAAGATTTTTTGAGAGAAGACTTTTCAAAGCCTGTTTTGACATATAGGTTCAAAAAATGTTGTTAAAAAGTTTTTTAAAAAGACAGTTTTAAACATATATCCATATGTAGTGAAGCCCACAAAAAGGATGGCAAAACGGACAAGGAGATTTATAGAGCGTTTGTTCAAGAATCAAGAATATAAATATATTAGAGAATAAGAAAAACACAAAACCTTTCATAGTTAATTACATACCTGTTGCTCATTGGTATAGGAAATCTTCATAAAAAAAATCAGCCGTTTTCCCCTTGTCCTGCCGCATCCGCAGCTGCAGCCAAGCTGCATCTTTTATAGCCCACAGCCGAGCTTCGCCAATAATGTGCGTCAGTCAACTTCATTTATTTGAAATAGTGTAAACAAATATAAATACACTAGCGGTTTCGCCCCTAGCCTCTAGGGGCTTTGCCCTAAGAGGTAATTGAAAAAAAAAAATTTAAGTACCCCCACTACTTTCTAAAAAAAAAAATGGGGGGGCTATTTTGTTTTTGGGGGTGTCCCACCCCCCAAGAAAATAGCCTAAAACCACCAAAGGACCTGTAGGTATATACCCTGAAGAGTAGAATCCGATCAGTTTAGTGGTTACCGAGATCTTAAGGGACGGACGGACAGACAGACAGACATCGTTCTAGTTCGTATTATAGAAGATTAATGTACATTTAAACAAGTTTTTTCAATACTACAAGCACATATGCACATTGCAAACACACAGTCAAGTTACAGACTAAACATTTTTTTCTACAAATTACAAATCAAACACGAGAACGACAAATTACAAATCAAACAAGAACAATAATGTTTACGGCGCTAGTGAAAAGATACATTTCACACAAAATAAGCTAAAATTTAGTATTACATAAACCTTCTAATGGTCCTTTCTGCACAAAAATAAAGTTTGTAACACTTCAATAAATAGCAAGAATCTCGCAGAAAATAACCCCTAGTGGTGGCCCTAGAGTTTTCTAGGGTCGTAGCCGCTAGTATGTAATAAGACATAAAGCTATAACAAATCCGTTTTGATCTGAATATGTGAGAATGCTAGACAGGAAAAGAAAAGAAGTTGTACAATTATATTATGGAGCAGTTTTGCTACTAGAAACATCTGTCTGTTTAATCAGTAGGATGATGAACTAAAATTTAATTGCCAAATGTGTACGCAGTTTCCGCGGCGTTTCCTCATCATATCTCAATATTTACTACTAGCTAAAAAACTTCAAACTTCCAAAAACGATTTATACATTATACATTCAAAATTTAAATTTTTCAAATTTTGATTTTTTAAAAAAAGTTTGAAGCTTTTTTAGCTAGTAGTAAATATTTAGAAAGGTTGAGGAAACTGTGAACACATTCGGCAATTAAATTTCAGTTCATCAGTAGGATTGTTTATAGAGACCAAATAGACCGAAAATGTACGCAAGTCTAAAGAAAACAATTTTAAAATACACTAAAATCTACTATTAAAAAAACTTTAGTAAAAATATTTGTGAAACTCGAGATAAACAGATTTGTGAAGTAATGTACTGTACATAATCTGACCCTAAAATAACCTATCATCAAGAGATTCTAAGGTGTGCCTGTGTTTAAACAATAATTAATGGCAAAAAATTTAGCATTAAATTAAAAAAAAAATATTGGTCAACCTAGATCAAAATATTTTTTTTGTTGATTTATAAGTAAACTCTTGAAATACCATTTATTTCTTTTTTGATCCTTTCTCTATACACCCTTCTAAGTGCTTAGCTGTGCTTTAGAGATCAGTTAATAGACCGACCAACCAATAATTAAACTCATGAATAGGAAATAGCGGCTTCATCCGAGCGAAAAATATTTTTTTTTCTTTAGAGTGGAAACAATTATGTTTCTTCTTCTATCTTCGGCTACTAAAGGCAGCAATATTGAAATATTAGAAAACGAGGGGGATTTATTCATCTTCAATTGTCCTATTCCTAAAACTGTACTATACACTCTTCACTATTAAGTTAACATGAAATACACTATTGAAAAAATCAATTTAATTACTCATAAATAATACAATTTTGAGTTCACCCCTCTGCAAGAGTATACAACCCCCTTAAATCACGAAAGGGATTAAACACCCCTCGACAAAAATTTTGAGTGTGCTTCATGCAACCACCTTGCAAATCTTTACATGCACAACACAGAACTTTGCCAGGGAGTTAGCAAGGTTTATGTTTTATTTGTTAAAAAAATTATTCCCACCCAAATATCAATTAAAATGTTTGATAAGAAATGACTCAAATTACTATCTTTATCTATCTATCTATCTTTGTTAAATCTAGAAGCGTTTACAAACAATTTTAATAGTTTAAATAGAATAAAAATGGACGAACTGACTATTATTTTTAAGCAGAAAATTTGGAGTTGAATTATTCTTCTTCTTTTTAAAAAACCTCCATCGCAGGGGCAGGGGAAGAGTCTAAACCCAATGCGCTTTTCTAAAAATCGAAGAGCCTATGACCATATCGGAACCTATTGCCCCTTACAGATCGGGGGGGGGGGGGGCTCCAAGAGCCCCCCCCTCTAGTTTTTTCAATCTCATTTTTTTTGTAGGTAAGATGAGTGCTGTGACTTCATGACTTTTTAAGTTTAGTAATTATACGTCGGCAAGAGTTGATTTTATTAGGATATCTGGTCTGTGTCGGTTGTGGTGTCCGGTCAAAGTCGGTTGGGTAGCACCAAAATTAGAAAAAAATCTTAATTTCTACATTATGACTTTTGTGTATAAGGAGAAACCTAAAATTTTTTTGGTGAATACTTAGATATCAATGATCTTCTGAGAAAAAATGTGTTATGACCGTTTGACTGCTCCCTGACCGACTTTATGACCGATTTTTGTCCGGCTTTTACTACAGACATATATCATGAATATCGTGGCTTCTATTACAGCTAGAGTCCTATACATTTTTTTGGTAAATCCTTGAGCAACATCAAACAAATAAAAATATTAATCGGCGCCGCCAACCGCCGTTTTACCGCCGTAACCGCCGAAAATGACGGTTTCCGTTATTTGCCGTTTTTTGGCGATGATCAGAAAAAGTAATTTTTTTGTTATGAAAAAAAAAAGTTCGTCCTAAAATTTGGTCATCCTAGCTGCAAAATTGGCCGCTCTACAGCTGTTTTAAAATTTAGCGGCTGGCCGCTAAAAAGCGACTAAGGAGCGGCCTGGCTGCTATGACTAGAAAAAGTAATTTTCTCTAAAAAATACACATGAACCACCAGAAAAAAATTTTACGTCTTTATCTTTAACAGGT